>NW_027507903.1:11126745-11299894 GCF_037356315.1 Lithobates pipiens | reverse complement strand
GGATTGCAGGTCTACCGAATATAAGAGAGGAGGACCAATAAACATAGGACAGATGATGGGGGGGGGTGGCAAAATACAAGACAGAAGATAGGGGAGCCCCCAAATAAAAAGAGGGGTCACCAAATATAGGAAGAGGATGGAGGGACGCTATATATGGAAAAAGGGGCCAACAAATATAGGAGAAGGGATGCAGTAACCAAATATAGGAGAGAGGATAGGGTCCACCAAATACAGGAGAAAAGATAGGGGATGGGGGGGCACCAAATATAGGACAGAGATGGGGGGGCACCAAGTATAGGATAAGTGGGCTACAAATATATGAGAAGGGAGAGGGGGGCAGTATATATAGAAGAGGTGATAGAGGGCCTGTTAAATATATGGCAGATTATCGGAGTACAAGTACAGGAGAGGGACCAACAAACATAGGGGAGGAGATTGGGGGTCACCAAATTAGGAGAGAAGATAGGGGGCATCAAATATAGCGGAGGGGATAGGGAGGCCACCAAAAAATATATAAACACGGGATAAAGGGGCCACCAAATTTCTGAGTATGAGATGGGGGTGCAAGGGGCACAAAATACAGGAGAGGAGGATAAGGGGCCACTAAATATAGATGAGGGGTTAGGAGGCCACCAATATGACAGGGGATAGGAGGGAAGGGGAACACCAAATATATGAGGGAAAGGGAATGGATTAGGTTGACACTGAGTGCTGTATGTGATATTTTTTTTATTTGCAATAACCATTAAAGCCCATCTTGGGGAAATGGAAAAATCCTTCCCTGCAGTGGGGCTGCCCCTGCAATACAGGGGTTTAATGCTCATTTACCCCCTATGCCCCAGCAGTGGATTGTCCCTCATTGCTCTCACATCCAGTGCAGGGCTATTGGACAGGTTACATAGACCAATCTTACAGCCTTGATGCAGCCTGTGGGAGTAGAGGAATCTGGTAAGTGAATGTGGTTTTTGTAACCCCCTAGACCTAAACAAGCATTTACCACTTCTAGTGCATGAGCAGCAACACTCCAAGGAAGAATTTTTCCCCCGGGCACATAAGAAAATCTTTCCTGCTGCGTCATTTGCAGCCCTGTGTGGACATCTTCCAGCTACTGATACTGAGAAAAGTTGCACCATTCACCTGCCCCTTCCACTATATATTTTTCTCATATTACTACTCATCCACAATTGCGTTCCATGAATGGAGGAGGAGCAGCTGAATAACGTCTCCTCTGCCCTTTCACAGAGATGCATTGTGGGAGTATAGTGATAGAAGTTCTGTAAATGGTGGAGAGGGGTCGGGTGAGCGGCGCAAGTTTTCTCAGTAGCAGCAGCTGCTGGTAACCTTCCTGATGCCAGCAAACAACTCAGGGTGAAAGCTGGCATCTGTGAGGATACACTGCATGGAAGATTTTTACCAGAAGCAGCTGTCTGCAGTTCAGTGGCGGCTGCTCCATTAGGGGCACCGCAGCCCTAATCCATGCGCCCGGCCCCTAATCTACATGCAGGGCGCCAGACGCATGGATTTCTATGAGTTTTTTTTTAAGCATGTGATTAGAGCCTGTGGCTTAATTGGCTTCTAAAAAGGGTGGGCTTGGGGCACAGAGCACTGCATCCTGAGCCCACCCACTTGTGTGACAATAGTGAAGTAATATTCGCTATTGTCTTCCTGCTTCTCCTCCCGGACAATCAGGAAATGGGTCTTAAGACCCGATTGGCTGAGAGGAGAAGCGACCATATTGGCCGTAACCAGGAGGAGGAGGCACCAAGGAGGAGATGCAGGGGGAAGCCGCTGAAACTGCCCGCGGCCTGGATGGGTAAGTGCAGGCCCCCCCCCCCCCCCCCAAAAAAAGAATTAGAGCACCAGCCGCCACTGCTGCAGATAATAAGATACACACCATTACATGTAACTATCTTCTCCCGTTCTTCCTTCCAGGGTCATGCTCTCAAGCCGTTTGTGTTTAAATTGTTTTTATTAAATTTTCCACATTTTAAAACAAAAAATTTTCTCACATACTTTGCAAAACAATCTGCAAGTCATTCATAATAATACTCGAAAATACACATAAATACATAAAAAAATATTTACATTGGGTACTTGAATGGATCGATCCTTTAGTATATATTTAAATTTAAAAATAAATCTCCATATCCTCTTAATTCTAGGCCATACAAAAAGGGGAAGGAGAGGAGGATCTAAAAACATGGCCATTCCCCTATCTCCATAAGGGGAAAAAATAATAATTTTTTTTTTGGGGGGGGGGGGGGAGGTGAGTGAAGTGAAAAGGGGGAGGAGGGGATTTTCCTAATCAATATTCCCACATAACCCGAGAAGGATAAAAAAAAGGGAGGGAAGAAAGGAAGGGGGGATTGTCTATCCCCCTGTAAACTCCATTACCCCATTATGAACCCTACTATTCTCTTCATACCCGTGACTAGGGATGAGCCGAACACCCCCCGGTTCGGTTCGCACCAGAACTTTCGAACGGACCCCAAATTCGAATGAACGTTAGAACCCAATTGAAGTCTATGGGACTCGAACGTTCGAAATGAAAAGTGCTAATTTTAACGGCTAATATGCAAGATACTGTCCTAAAAAGGGTTTGGGGACCTGACTCCTGCCTCAGGGGACATGGGTCAATGCAAAAAAAAGTTTTAAAAACGGCCGTTTTGGCGGGAACACTGATTTTAATGACGATTAAAGTGAAAAAAAAAAGTGAAATATTCTTTTAAATATGGTGCCTGGGGGGTGTCTGTAGTATGCCTGTGAAGTGCCACGTGTTTCCCGTGTTTAGAACAGTCCCTGCACAAAATGACATTAAACGGAAATAACACCATTTAAAACTGCTTGCGGTTTTAATGTTATATCTGGTTCCTGCAATATGGTTGAAAATCATTGAGAAAAATGACATGGGTAGCCCTCCCTGTCCATTACCAGCCTATTTGGGTCTTGTACGCATATTAAGGGGAACCCTGTACCCATATTAAAAAAAGGAAATGCGTGTGGCCCCCAGGCCCTATATACTCAGAACAGCAGTATACAGGCGGTGCAAACAAGACAGGGACTGTGTAGGTTTGTTGTGTTAAGTTGAATCTGTTTGTAATTTTCAACTGGTACATTTTTAAAGTGTAGCTCCAGTCCAAAAAACTATTTTTAAGCTTTTTGGAAAACATAGGGAAGGGTTATCACCCCTGTATAATTTGTTTTGTCGTCCATCTTTTTTCATCTCACTTGCTGTTATCTCCTTCCGTTTGCAAGTAGGAGATGTTTGTAAGTTGGATGTTTGAAAGTAGGGGCCTGCCCTATATGCTCTGCAGAAATGGCGGAACAAGGTGTTGGTTTTGCCACAACATTGTAAGCCCTCAAAGTGACTCTTGGTGGGCGCTGAAGCGCCCTGCTGTGAACGATTATATCAAGAATTGTAATTACATGCCATTGTTGAACAATGGTAGAAAAATTGACCTTTGGTGGTTGTGGTGCTGGTGCCACAACACTATAAGTCCTCACCGTTACTCTGGGTGGGCACAGGAAGGGGCCCTCCTGTGAAATATTATATCAAGAATTGTAATTACATGTCCCTGTTAAACAGGGGCAGAAAAATTGGGCCTTAGGCACTGGTGCTGGTGCCACCACACTGCAACCTCTGCCATATAATTACAAATGACATTTGTTCTGCCTATGAAGCAATAAAATATTAATTTAAGTGGGAGTTTAATGTAGTGGTACTGGAGAAAAGAAAGAAGAATGCAATAGGAAAATAATTAGAATGCATAATTTGCTGGATCCATTGGGCTCCCAAAATGTTTTCTCTGCCTCTTCATTATTTGACTTAAATACCCACTATCTTTTTCTATTAGGCCTTTTCCCCCTTACTGTGTGAAGCCAGATATACCCACGTAAATCCCCAAACTAGATCCCACATCCCCACTGTTAGGAGTACCACCGACCCAGGGGACCACCAGTCTCCTCCAATCCTCTCTGCTGACGTCCACCTTTTTTTTACCATAGCCCATCCAATAGGAAGTGGCTACAACAGGCAGGGGTGTGGATTTTATCTCTGAGAGGGGCTTTAAATTAAAAGTATAACATACAGTGGGAGTGCGTCCGTAAAGGGCGCAGGAGCGCTGCCCCTTCTCTTCTGTCACCGCTCTATCACCATAGATAGATTCATGCCTTGCATGAATCTATTTATAGTCCCCGCTGACACCCCCTATTCAGGTGTCTGGCCCCTTTTCTGGCGCTGAGCACCTGAATTATAGTGATGTTTTTTTTTTTTTTTTTTGGAAGCACCTGATTAGAGCTGTAGACTCTAATAGGCACCCAAAAAGGTGAACAGCGGGTGCAATGCTGTGCGTTTGCTGCTCACTCAATTGTTTGTTAGCAAAGCGAAGGAATTCACTTTGCTAACACTGAACCACCTCTCAGCCAATCAGGTGCTCGGGTCTGTTATCTGTCACCTGATTGGCTGAAACATCAGACGCTGTGATTGGACGCCTGATAGAGAGGACGGAAGAAGACATCAAGGAGCACGCAGGACACCGCCACTGACCCGCTGCGAGACAGGCAAGTGCCGGGGTGATACACACTGCCAGCATTTGATGGGGCACCGTTGCAGCGGCAAATGATGGGCACACTGGCAGCATTTGATGGGGCACAGGAGCGGCAATTGATGGGTACACTGGCAGAAATTGATGGGCATACTGGCAGCAATTGATAGGTATGGTAGTTGGCACAATGGCTGCTCTTGATGGGCACAGTAGCTGCCTTTGATGGGCACAGTGGCTGTGTTTCATGGGCATAATGGCAGCATTTGATGGGCACAGTGGCTTGCGTTTGATGGCACAGTGGCTGCATTTGATGGGCACAGTGGCGGCGTTTGATGGGCACAGTGGTTGCATTTGATGGGCACAGTGGCTGCGCTTGATGAGCACAGTGGCTGCGTTTGATAGACACAGTGGTTGCATTTGATGGACACGGTGGTGGCAATTGATGGGCACAGTGGCTGTGGTTGATGGGCACAGTGGTTGCATTTGATGGGCACAGTGGCTGAACTTGCTGGGCACAGGGGCTACGCTTGATGGGCACAGTGGCTGCATTTGATAGACACAGTGGTTGGGCTTGATGGGCACAGTGGCTTAGTTTGATGGCACAATGGCCGCAATTGATTTTCTTTTTTCAGTTTGCTTGCGCCTCCCCAAAAAATTTGAGCACCAGCCGCTAGTGGCACCAGTAGCTGCGTTTAATGAGCACAGTACTTGCGTTTGATGGGCACAGTGGCTGCGCTTGATAGGCACAGTGGCTGCGCTTGATGGGCGCAGTGGCTGCGCATAAAGATCAAGTAGGCTTTGTCCATTTAAGGGGTACATGAGACAGCATTTGCAGAGCGATCCAATTGATTGATATTGCAAAATCCTACTCTAACTCAGCACGCACTATCTCCTAACACTACTGACTGCAAGCTCTATTATAAAAGATAGATCACTAGCTACCGTGTTTCCCCAAAAGTAAGACAGTGTCTTACTTTCTTTTTATCCCCAAAAGCCCCACTATGTCTTACTTTCGGGGTATGTCTTATATTGGAAAAAAATCCCAGCATGCAGAGCTGCACTGCGCTACAGAAGAGGACTACAAGTCCCAGCAAGCAAGGCTGCACTGCATTACAGAGGACTACAAGTCCCAGCATGCAAGGCTGCACTGTACTACAGAGGAGGCCTACAAGTCCCAGCATGCAAGGCTGCACTATGGAGGACTACAAGTCCAAGCATACAAAGCTGCTATGCTCAGCAGAGGAGAACTGTAAGCCCACACAGCCCGGTATGTTGGGACTTGTAGTCCTCCTCAGCTGCATCTTGCGGTTACATAATAAGAGCTGCAGAGAATCTCTTCACACCTTCACTTCACTTCAGTGAAGCCCCCTCCCCCTCCTTCTCCTTCATGGACAGCACTGGGTAGCCATACAAGAGGAGGGGGAGGCGGCTTCACTCTGCTCGGCTGTGAGTGACAGCCGCTGCCCGAGACTGATCAGAACGGCACTGTCTCTTCAGTCGGAGGGGGAGGGCGCTGGCCTGGCACCCCCCCCCAGGGTGTGGCACCCGGTGCGGCCCGCACCCCCCGCCCCACTCTTAGTACGCCACTGGAGGCGGCAATACCCCCGTGTTTCCCCGAAAGTAAGACATATGTCTTACTTTCGGGGTACGGCTTATATTAGCCGACCCCTCTGAAACTCCCGATACGTCTTACAATCGGGGGTGTCTTACTATCTGGGAAACACGGTATATAGGTGAGGTGAATATAGCGGTGTATACTGCGGTCAGGGCACAGACAATAACCACTACACATCAGCAAGATAGAAAAATCGGCCGAAAACGATCGGTGTGTACTGTGTTGAAGGTACACAGAACACCCACTGCTTCAGACGCCAACACACTACACGAGGCCGCCGCGATGGCGGCCTTATATAGTGTGGGGCGTGCACTACACAGCCTGAGCTATGATTGGCCACAGGCATCCTGCCTGTGGCCAATCATGGCTCTCCTCGCTGCTGGCGCTGTGATTGGCCAAGCATGCGGGGTCACAGTGCATGCTTGGCCAATCATGAGCCAGCAATGCACTGCGCCATCGCACACGAATTTGATGCGAACGGACTAAAATGTTCGGATTTCGCCGAACGGACGAACAGCCAATGTTCGAGTCGAACGTACGTTCGACTCGAACACGAAGCTCATCCCTACCCGTGACTATTTTCCTACTTTCGAGGTATAGAGAGGAGGAATTCCTCTCCCTCTATCCATTACCGTCCTCCTTTAATTTGTGCAAAGAGGGAAGGGGGAAAAAAAAGCCGTTTGTATGGCCGGGCCGCGATGACGTCACTCGCACCTCTGATACGGGAGTCATTATCAATGGCACGACGATCTGCATTCAGGGCACACTCGGTGCATGCACAGCGATGCCATCAAGCTACGGCCGATGTGAATCAGTCAGTGAGTGCAATAATAACCCCCAACATTGAGGTCAGTGGATGCAATATTAATTAAAATAAAAAAATAAAAAATTGGTGTTAGTGGACACAATAATAACCTTCAGCATTTTATTTATTTTGTTTATTTGTTTATTTGTTTATTTAGATCAGATTTGTTTGTTTTTATACTTTTGATGATTTTGTATCTGTCAGATCCCAATGTATAGAAAATCGGTGGAGACAAAGAGATAGAAGGGTCTTCCTTCTGATACATTGTGTCATTTTATTCCACTATGGAATATTTGTATCATTTTATTCTTCCATTACTTTGTATTCATTGTATCATTTTCTTCTTCAATCTTTTTATAATGCCCTGTACACATGGTCCGATCGTGTGTGTGGGCTCCATCTGACTTTTTCCATCGGAATTTCTGACACACAAAGTTTTAGAGCAGGATCTAAAATTTTCCAACAACAAAATCCGATCGTTTAAATTTCTGATCATGTGTAGAGAATTCCGACGGACAAAGTGCAATGCATGCTCAGAATAAATTATGAGATGAAAGCTATTGGCTACTGGTCCGTTTATAGTCCCGTTGTACGTCACCTTGTTCTGAACGATTGGCTTTTCCGACAACTTTGTGTGACCGTGTGTATGCAAGACAAGTTTGGGCCAAAATTTGTTGGAAAAAAATCTGATGGATTTTGTCATCGTAATATCCGACCGTGTGTACTGCATAGGAATTGTGTTGTTGCTTTCCTCTTCAATCACTTTGTATTCATTGTATCATTTTATTCTACCTTTTCTATCACTTTGTATTCATTGTATCATTCTATTCTACCTTTTCTTTCACTTTGTATCATTTTATTCTACCTTTTCTATAATTTTGTATTAATTTGTAATATTGTATTCTCCAATCTTTAGAGGAATTGTGTTGTTGCTTTCCTCTTTAATTTCTGTGTAATAATTGTATTATTTCATTCTACCTTTTCTATCGCTTTGTATCATTTTATTCTACCTTTTCTATCACTTTTTATCATTTTATTCTACCTTTTCTATCACCTTGTATTAATTTGTAATATTTTATTCTTCAATCTTTAGAGGAATTGTGTTGTTGATTTCCTCTTTAATTTCTGTGTAATAATTGTATTATTTCATTCTACCTTTTCTATCACTTTATATTCCTTGTATCATTTTATTCTACCTTCTCTATCACTTTGTTTAATTTTATTCTACCTTTTCTATCACTTTGTATTAATTTGTAATACTTTATTCTTCAATCTTTAGAGGAATTGTGTTGTTGCTTTCCTCTTTAATTTCTGTGTAATAATTGTATTATTTCATTCTACCTTTTCTATCACTTTGTATCATTTTATTCTACCTTTTCTATCACTTTTTATCATTTTATTCTACCTTTTCTATCACTTTGTATTAATTTGTAATTTTTTATTCTTCAATCTTTAGAGGAATTGTGTTGTTGATTTCCTCTTTAATTTCTGTGTAATAATTGTATTATTTCATTCTACCTTTTCTATCACTTTGTATCATTTTATTCTACCTTTTCTATCACTTTTTATCATTTTATTCTACCTTTTCTATCACTTTGTATTAATTTGTAATATTTTATTCTTCAATCTTTAGAGGAATTGTGTTGTTGATTTCCTCTTTAATTTCTGTGTAATAATTGTATTATTTCATTCTACCTTTTCTATCACTTTATATTCATTGTATCATTTTGTTCTACCTTTTCTATCACTTTGTATTCATTATATAATTTTATTCTACCTTTTCTATCACTTTGTATTCATGGTATCATTTTATTTTTCAATCTTTAGAGGAATTGTGTTGTTGATTTCCTCTTTAATTTCTGTGTAATAATTGTATTATTTCATTCTACCTCTTCTATCACATTGTATTCATTGTATCATTTTCATCCTCTCCGATCAATATATTGATCGTTTATATATCTGCTGATCCTTCATACATGCTGGTCATGGAGCATTTTTTCTACAGCAGGCCTTCCCAATTTTTTTTTTACCCCCAGGGTGTCAGGGAACCCCCAGATAAAAATGGTTACGTCCACAGGTTACAGTACATTTGTCACGGTCCCTACCGTGTATTTTGGACAGCCAGGTGTCTCTGGGTGGCTCTGGGTCTGGGTGGTATTGAACTCATGACTGCCAGTAGTTGTTCCCGTTACCTTACCTCTGAGCCACACCTCAGTTCTATTCTGCCTGCTTTCCAGCCATGTCTAGTTTTGCATAAGTACTGTGGGCAATTCTGTTTGTACCTGTCACTCTTGGATCAGCTGTGGCAGGTTACCTAATCAGCTAGGGTATAAAACACTGCTTCACTCTGAGGGCTTTGTCAGTTCATTGTCTCTTGTTGCCAAAGGTTCCTGTGTTCCTGTGTTCCTGTGTTCCTGTGTTCCTGTGTTCCTGTGTTCCTGTGTTCCTGTGTTCCTGTGTTCCTGTGTTCCAAGACTGACCCCGGCTACCGACCCTGGCTTGTGTATCGTTTACTCTGTCTTCTGGAATCCCTGACTACGGCTTTACCTGGACAATCCTTTGGCAAATTCCTGTCAAGCCCCAGTGCACAGATTCACAGCCCAGGTAGCTTATCTGTTTGTTACTGTGGGCTGTGTTTATCTGCAAGGGTGAGCCTACATCTCTGCAACATGGACTCCAATCTAGGTAAGCCCTTACATAATGAACTGACCAACAGGGAGTCCGCAGAGATGTACAGGATGCTCACCTCCCTTGCTCTACAAGTCTCCAGCTTGGGCCAGACCATTGCTGAGCTGCAGCAAGAAGTCCGTTTGTTTAGAGGCACAGTACACCCAACCCTGGAACCTGCATGTCCAGAACCGTTTGTTTTGATGCCTGAGAAGTTTGATGGTAATCGTGCATCCTTCTTTTGTTTTAAGATGGATTGTGAGCTGTTGTTTGCCCTTAAGCCTAGGACCTATGCCACTGACTTTATTAAGATTCGTGCTTCCATCAACCTGCTCACTGGACAATGCAAAACATGGGCTCATCAGCTTTTACAGGAAAGGAGTCCAGTCTTGGATAGCTGGGAGGCATTCATGTTTGCTCTGGATTCTTACATTCGTGTTTCTAAGACCAGAGTTCCCAAGTCTACTCTTTGCTCACGTGGCCTGCGGGCATCCAAGGACAGAAGTACCCGGTACAGATACGACTCCATGCCATCACAGTATGTTCCAAGTCATGAAGCTGAAGTCCTTACCCCACAAAGCCTAGACGCTCCTAAGGTCACACGCACACCTTCCCTGGGAGACGTAGAACCCATGGAGATAGGGGCCATCCGGCCCAAGCTATCCCAAGGTGAAAGAGAGCGGAGGAGAGACTGTGGTCTTTGTTTTTACTGTGGGGGGAGAGGGCATCTTATATCTCTCTGTCCAATTCGCCCACCTCGGTCTAAGGTTCTCCAAGTGGGTACTTCTAGGATCCTTCCTGCTGTCCCTGAATCTCTGCCTGCTATCCAGCTCGAAGTGCCGGTGCCCCCGCTTGAAGTTCCTGTGCCGGTGCCCCCGCTTGAAGTTCCTGTGCCGGTGCCCCCGCTTGAAGTTCCTGTGCCGGTGTCCCCGCTTGAAGTTCCTGTGCCGGTGTCCCCGCTTGAAGTTCCTGTGCCGGTGATCCCGCTATCTCCTGACTGTACGTATGCCTCAAATGGCACCATAGTCCGTAAGCAGGACCTGAAGACTTTCGAAAGAGCCTTGCGAGCGACGAAAGTCTACCCAACTGGAACTTCTAAAACTAAGAAAGCCCAAAAGAAATAGGATGTTCCATGCTCTGAGGGCATTCCTAAGGGGAGGGAACTGTCACGGTCCCTACCGTGTATTTTGGACAGCCAGGTGTAGTCACGCCTCAAGTGGCTCTGGGTGGTATTGAACTCATGACTGCCAGTAGTTGTTCCCGTTACCTTACCTCTGAGCCACACCTCAGTTCTATTCTGCCTGCTTTCCAGCCATGTCTAGTTTTGCATAAGTACTGTGGGCAATTCTGTTTGTACCTGTCACTCTTGGATCAGCTGTGGCAGGTTACCTAATCAGCTAGGGTATAAAACACTGCCTCACTCTGAGGGCTTTGTCAGTTCATTGTCTCTTGTTGCCAAAGGTTCCTGTGTTCCTGTGTTCCTGTGTTCCTGTGTTCCTGTGTTCCTGTGTTCCTGTGTTCCTGTGTTCCTGTGTTCCTGTGTTCCTGTGTTCCTGTGTTCCCAGACTGACCCCGGCTACCGACCCTGGCTTGTGTATCGTTTACTCTGTCTTCTGGAATCCCTGACTATGGCTTTACCTGGACAATCCTTTGGCAAATTCCTGTCAAGCCCCCGTGCACAGATTCACAGCCCAGGTAGCTTATCTGTTTGTTACTGTGGGCTGTGTTTATCTGCAAGGGTGAGCCTACATCTCTGCAACATGGACTCCAATCTAGGTAAGCCCTTACAACATTAGTCCCTATTCAAGGACTGAACACAAACCTGCAATTTCTGCGCTCGCTGGAATGTGCGAAAAATGCGCTAAAACACACAATGTGCTTGCAGTGCAATCAGGGCCGCTGATAAGGCAGTACAACCAGCCCCCTCCTGTACTGGGCCCCATCAGTTCAAAAGTGGGGCCCAGGCACCTGCTGAGCAGGAGGGCCGGTGTCCTGTCTTAATCAGTCCCGGCTGGAGCTCCATCCCCTCCCCCCCCCCCCCCCCCAGTCCCTCCAGCCCACCACCCCACAATCTCCCTTAGTTTTGACCAAAATGGAAGCAGTAAGTAGGGACTGTCTGAATGTATATACAGTGCATCCGGAAAGTATTCACAGCGGTTAACTTTTCCCACATTTTCTTATGTTACAGCCTTATTCCAAAATTAATTAAATTCTATATTTTCCTCAAAATTCTACAAACAATACCCCATAGTGACAATGTGAATGAAGTTTGTTTGAAATCTTTGAAAATTTATTAAAAATGAAAAATGAAAAAATCCCATGTACATAAGTATCAGTCTTTGCCACGACACTCAAAATTGATCTCAGGTGCCTCCTGTTTCCACTGATCATCCTTGAGATGTTTCTACAACTTGTTTGGAATCCACCTGTGGTAAATTCAGTTGATTGGACATGATTTGGAAAGCCACACACCTGTCTAGATAAGGTCACACAATTAACAGTGCATGTCAGAGCACAAACCAAAGACATAAAGTCCAAAGGAATTGTCTGTAGACCTCCGAGGCAGGATTGTATGGGGGCACAGATCTAGAGAAGGGTTACAGAAAAATTTCTACAGCATTGAAGGTCCCAAGGCCTCCAGCATCCATACATAGAAGAAGTTTGGAACCAATAGGACTTGTCCTAGAACGGGCCGCCCAGTCCAACTGAGCGATTGGGGGAGAAGGGTCTCAGGGAGGTGACCAAGAACCCGATGGTCACTCTGACAGAACTCCAGCGTTTCTTTATGGAGAGAGGAGAACCTTTTAGAAGAACCACCATCTCTGCAACACTCCACCAATCAGGCCTGTATGGTAGAGTGGCCAGACAGAAGCCAGTCTCAGTAAAAGGCACATGACAGTCTGCCTTGAGTTTACCAAAAGGCACCTGAAGGACTCTGACCATGAGAAACCAAATTCTTTGGTCTGAAGAATCAAAGATTGAACTCTTTGGCCTGAATGGCAAGCGTTATGTCTGGAGGAAACCAGGCACTGCTCATCACCTGGTCATTGGCATCCCTACGGGGATGTTTTTCAGCGGATTGAGGGAAAGATGAATGCATCAATGTACCGAGACATCCTTGATGAAAACCTGCTCTGGACTCTAACAAAAGGGATGCTATGGGAGCCCTAATTTAAGGGGGAACACTGAGGACTCTGATGTAAGCAGGAACTCTGATGTAAGGGATGCTCTGAGAACTCTTATTTGCCTTAGTGTATCCACTCAGAGGCAGGAGAGAGAAGGGAGGAGACTTCAGTCACAGAAAGGGATGGATGGTGAGCTCACTCACCCCTTCGCAGTCCGCACCTCTCATGCAGATGTATTTGAGGCTGCTGGACTTCAAATTTCCACCCCCCACTTTACTTTTCTAAGGCACAGTGCTGGGGATTGGAGTGTGGGCAGACACAGAGGGGTAGGAGCTGGAAGAAGAGGAGCAAATCAAGTCCTCTCTCCTCTCCTGTCTGTGTGTGTGTGTATGCAGAGGGGGGGATTGTTAGTCCTGGCTTTGGGCAGTGTGAAAGAGGGTGTAACAGACACTCCTGGCTTAGACAACTGCAACCCTGCTGGGAAGCCATAGTCCGGTCTGAATAACGTGTCTGGGTTTCAGGTAGTTAGAAACCCGGACACGATTCCAAACCCGAACTGTCCGGGTAAATCCTGGACAGGTGGCAACCCTAGATGTACTTGGACATTCCAACATGACAATGATCCAAAACACAGGGCCAAGTCGATCTGTCATTGGCTACAGCAGAATAAACTGAAGGATCTGGAGTGGCCATCTCAGTCTCCTGACCTCAATATCATTGAGCCACTCTGGGGAGATCTCAAACGTGCCGTTCATGCAAGACAGCCCAAGAATTTACAGGAACTGGAGACTATTTGCCAAGAGGAATGGGCAGCTTTACCATCTGAGAAGATAAAGAGCCTCATCCGCAAATCCCACAAAAGACTTCAAGCTGTCATTGTTGTTAAATGGGGCAATACACGGTATTAAGAACTGGGGTATGTAAACTTTTGATCAGGGTCATTTGGGTAGTTTCTGTTGTGATTATGATTTAAAAAGAGTAAACACAGTTAATTGATAATAAATGGCTTCAGCGAGACACTAACCATGAGTGAAAGAAAAGTTTTTGTGATATCATTAATATTCTCTGAAAAATGGGCAAGAAACCATAAATTCTGCCAGGGTATGAAAACTTATGAGCACAACTGTATGTCTGGTTCCGCTCTGCTTCCCAGCGATTTGGGGGCGATCCAGTTCAATGCAGAGGGTATCTCAATCAGGTTGGGATATACTTTGCGATGCTGTCCAAGGTGTTCTCCATGGACAGAAGAAAAGTAGACTTCATTATTTCTTTGCTTTCTGATAGAGTCTTGACCTGGGCAAACCCTCCGGGGAGATGCAAACACTCATTGTCCTGAGTTACCCTGACTTTGTGGCTTCCTTTAAAAGGGTATTTGACGTTCCTGCACCTGGGCATCCGCAGAATTTTTTTCAGGGGGGGGCATAAATTTAGGGTCACCCATGTGCCGCCCCTTTTCGACAATGTCATTATCATGGTCAGAGACTGCAGACGTAGTACAGTCCCAAGGATAGGTAATGGATAATGGCCAACAGGCCCTCTTACCAGTCCCAGTGAAACTACAGCAGTGATCCCTCTGGCTGGATGATCGCTCACTCTGGGTTCCCCCGGGCGCGACTCTGGTCAGTAGTGTAGCATGTCTATACCCTGGCAGTGGCTCAGTCTTTCTCTCTCTGGCAGTGCTGGGCAGCGTTGCTCTCTCTGGTGGCGCTGAACAGCATGGCTCTCTCTGGTGGCGCGGGGCAGTGTAGCTCTCTCTCTGGTGGCGCTGGGCAGCGTGGCTCTCTCTGGCTTCCGCCCAGCACACTCCTTGTTCTTTTTCCTGTAGCACTCTCTCCCTCAGCTTTTTTCCAGGCTGCAGTCTCTCAATCTCGCTCTTGATCGAGCTGTAGCCTCCTCCCTGTGCAAAAAGGGGCCACCAATCTTTTGGACTACATGTCCCATGATGCTCTCCTCTCCTAGTCTCCTTTGATTGGCCTTCAGTTATGGCCAATAGGGAAGGAATGGAGCAAGTAGAAAGCTGGGTGGGGAACCTGGTGAGAGCCATTGTCTCTTCTCCCTGACAGGAGAAAGGGGGGGGGGGGGTGACCAGGGGAAACCTGATAGCCCGCAGCTCGCCTTTCTCCTGTCACAGCGCCGCCGAGTTCTCTGCTGGACTGATCAGGGAAAAGAGCCCGAAGTCACACTACACTGATAGGGAGGCTTGACAGAACCATGATGGTGTCACCCCAATAGTGATGGAACTGTGTTGAATTTAAGATCTGATCCCTGATTCCAGGGGGGGGGGGCACTTGACCCCCCTTGCCCCTACTTGCGGACGCCCATGTTCCTGCATGCTCCACTTTTGCTGCCAAGAGCCTCATGACCATCCATCAAACAGAGTACGAGAACTGTTGCCAATTACACCATTGAATTACATACTCTGGCAGCAGAGGTCGCTTGTGTAGCAAGGTCCCGGACCTCCAAAAGCCCAATGGTGACCTCCAGAGTTAGGGAGAACTGACATCTGTCTTTGTAGAGTGGGTTACAGGGCATGGTGGGTGTAATGCAAGATGGAGTGATGGGCTCCAGACACTTTTTGAATGCAAAAGAGATTTATTGTCTCTTAACAGAACTGTGGGAGAGAGGGTTAGGGCCAAGACACCCTTAACCTCTTTGGCGGTATGATTATTTCAGATTTTTGATGCTTAAAGCGGTACAATTATTTTGCATGGAAATTTGGCGTTTCATATTGTAGGCCTGTAATTCTTAGGAATAACTCACTTAAATCTGTCCAAACCAGTCTAGTAGACATCCCGGGTATGATAAAATTTGAAAAACAAACAAATTAAAATATAATAAATAATTATACCAAATAATAATATAATAAAAATTATTCAATAATGTAATCAAATCAAAAACACTGAAATTTGCTCAGTTGCAGAATTGTCACTGTCATTACTTTTCAGTATTTGATGACGGATCTCCCCACAAATCACTATCGCTCCATTCTGCGAGTGATTCTAATTTATTATCACAGTTTTCGAGCTGGTTTAAAACCACTTTGGTTTTGGTTGCTATGGACAATCTCCAGTTTCCAGGCAGAAAGAACAGTTTTTATAATATAAAACTGCATGCAGGGCACTGGGCAGACCACTAGGGACAAAAGGGATGTAAAATAAATAATTTCATACAGCAATGTATTCTGTAAGATTACATTATACTGTATGTAATGTGTGTGTTTCACTTTTTGAATTTGGCGCCGTTCTCCGTCCCCGTGTGTCGCAACGCTCGCAGGGAACGGAGCTCATCCATCGAGTGGAGGCAGAGCCGCTCACACAGCAGGGGGCCATTGCTGGATCCAAGGGATAAGGTAAGCACACTCTTCCTGGATCCTGCAATGCAATCCCGAGTTTGGCTCGGGGTTACCGCTTTTGGTTCTGAAATTCCACCCGAGCCAGACTCAGGAATACCGCCAGAGAGGTTAAGTAGATGCAATGTTAATTGTCACACTTCCGAGACTTCTCTCGGTAGACAGTTATACAGGGGAAGGCCTCCAGTTGGATATCACTTCTGATATATATATCAGGTAGGACTGCTGTCTCCTATGGCAACAAATCTTCTAACGGTAGTTGTATTTAACTATTGGTGACATAGATAGTTTCGCACTGTACAGTCTCTCACTGTAGGTCTTCAGTCACCGAGCTCCCAGTCTCTCACTAGACTCTCAGACCCAATCGCCAGGACCATTTTTAAGGCAGGGCAAAAAGGGCAGCTGCCCTGGGCCCCATCATTGTTGTGGGGCCCAAACCAGCTGCCTCATACTTGCCAACTATCCCAGTTTAAATTCCCTTGTCCCTTGAAGTTTTAGTCCCGTGCTGTGTCCCGATATTTCAGTGTGAAGTTCTGTTACTAATGCTGCCCTATTGTCATGTACAGATGACTCACCTGCAGACACCATGTTTACATGTAATTAACCTGCATTGATATGTAAATAGTGGTGGCATTAATATGTAAATAGCTGTGGACCAACAGCATTGATATGTAAATAGAGGCGGCATTCATATGTAGATCATGCCTCCCTGAGGTCATATTCACCATCACTTCTGCTGAATGCTGCCCACCGGGGAGATAATGGGGGATGCTGGAAAGTCCTGCCTACAACTGTGGTCATTAAGCCTAACATCATCCTGTTCTGCAAAGGTAAGCAAATTGGAGGTGGAACCCTTTTTCAAAATAACATGGTGCCACAGCACCCTGAATTTTGGTGCATGTGAATACGCACATCTCAGCAGATGCCTGAGGGTATCATTAATAATTAATGGCACTGCTGTGTATCTGCTAAAGGGCAGCACGTTTCTGTGGTGTCAGGAAAGCGATTTTGTATGCGTTCCTGATACACACAAATGTGAACGCAGGCTAAATGTCTCAGTTACAGTGTAAATCTTCTCATTACATTGGGACTTGGTGTACAATCCTTTCATTCTCACTAGTGGCCAGTGTGAAGGCCCCCTTTACATTGGTGGTCAGTGTAAATCCCTTCTTACATTGTGGTTACTGTGAATGCTCCTATTACATTGGTGGTCAGTGTAAATCCCCATTACATTAGTGTAGAAACTCCTCTTTATATTGGTAATCGGTAAAAAAAATCCAGACTTGCATTTGTAGTCAGTTTAGTCAGTTTAGAATCCTCCATTACATTAGTGGTCCATGTAGAAGTCCCCTTTAAATTGGTGGTGAGTGTAAATTCCCCCTTACATTGGTGGCCAGTGTAGAAATCCCCCTTTATTGGTTGTTGATGTAAAATCCCCCATTACATTGGTTGCAAGTGTAAATTCTTCATTACATTGGTGATCAGTGTACATTTCCCTTTACATTGGTGGTAAGTGCAGAATTTCCCTTACACTGATGGTCAGTGTAAATCTCCCTTTATATTAGTGGTCAGTGTAAATCCCCCTTTATATTGGGGGTCAGTGTAAATCCCCCCTAACATTGGTGGTCATTGGAGGTGGTCTGCAGGCAGTGAGGAGATAATGTGCTATAACATATAACAACAATTTGTGAGCAGTAATGATGTGTGCTAACCTCTTGCAACCAATCATTGAGTGGTAAGGATATGCAGTAACCTCTAGCAACCAATCAGTGAGCAGTAATAATGTGCAGTAACCTCTAGAAACCAATTAGTGAGTGGTAAGGATGTCCAGTAACCTCTAGCAACCAATCATTGACCAGTATTGATGTACAGTAATTTCTAGCAACCAATCAACAAGCGGAAGTCATGTGCTATAATCTCTAGCAAAACATCAGTGAGTAATAATGTGTTCTGTAACCTCTAGCAGCCAGTCAGTGAGCAGTAATGATACACTGTAACCTCTGGCAACCAATCCCAATTGCTGTCTGATCTGATTCAGTAAACTGATTTTAAGTCTAGCTGCTATTTATTGTATGTCTCAAAGCAGGTGAAGAGCGAAATTGCATAAGGGGGAGGGGGCTCAATGAAATGTTTGCCCAGGGTCCAATCAATATTAAAGATGGCCCTGTCAATTGCCACTGGATCCCAGGAGCTCCTCTGCTTCCATAACTCAGTATCTTCCTCAAGCATCACAACCGCTTCCCTGCTGGGTCCCTGACTTGGCACTCACAGATACTCCTCAAGCGTCACCCCTGCTAACCCGCTAGGTCCCTGGCTTGACACTCACTGATGCTCCTCAAGCATCACCTCTGCTGTCCCGCTGGGTCCCTGGCTTGGCACTTGCTGAAGTTTTCCCACTTCTTCACCGTCCCTGGTTGGTGAGAAGACTGCTCTGGTACTGGCTCCAGCTTACTCACAGTGGTCTCCGGTAACAAGGTGGATGGTTCCTTAGTGGCGACAGCTTCCCCTCCACCTCTGACCACAACTGGTTTCCCTGTCTGGCAGAACCCTTACTCTCGGTTGGACTTCAATCCTGTAGTCCCAACCCTGCGCTGCTTCTCCTGCTTTTGGATAGGCCCTCAGACAGCCTAGCAGCCAGATAGGCCTCAGGCTTCCGGCCTAGCAGCCCGGGGCAGCATAACACACGCCCCTGTCTATCCAATATCACCAGCGTAACGCCACTTAGCGACAGAAGAGAGAAGGTGCAACAAGTCCAGAACTAGAGAGGAAACAGTGGATCAACTAACAATTAACCATGGCAACTACTGCCTGGCAAACAAAATTTACTAGCAACCCTGCCTAAACACCAAGGTGCTACACCTGAAACAATGGCCCTACACTTGAAACAATGGGCCTCGTGGCTGCTTTTTATCCTGGTCTCTCAGATAACATCAAATAGTAGATAGCAGCCCAAGACATAACTATGGATCTGGAGAAGTTGATTACATTTGCCATTCTCGTTGACTCCAGACTTCGAGAGAGACCTTCCTTTAAGGAGTGCTTACGGAAGCCTCCTGTACATTTGGCTCTGAGCTTTGCAGTCCCGCCCTTGCCTCCCTCACATCCCATGCCTCCTGGTACCAAGTCCACCAGTGAAGTAGAGCCCATGCAGTTGGGCTTCACATGTCTCTTTGAGGATGAGAGAGCCTTTAGGAGGAGGGAGATTGTGACTTTATTGTGGCCAGGCAGGTCACTTTTTGAAGTCTTGTCCTACTCGTCCCGGAAACGCATTGCACCAGAGGTCCTGTAGGGGACAGACCCTAGGTGGCATTGTTATGTCCCCAGTTATCCTGAAGGATAAGCCTTTTGTTCCAGTTACTCTTTCTTGGTCTGAGTCATCCATCGAGACACGGCTCTAATCAAATCTGAGGCTGCAGGCCTGTTCATAGATAGTTCCTTTGTGTCTAAGCACTTGATTCTGCTGCAGCTTCGTTGCACTCCACTTGCCATTGAGGCTATTGATTGGAGACCTTTACAGCCTGCCCATGTGACTCATGAGACTGCTCCATTGACCATGGCCATAGGGGCTCTTTACCATGAGATAATCTAATTGCAAGTTACTTCCTCACCTCATTTTCCGGTGGCTATTGGTTATCCTTGGTTACAAAGGCACAACCCCTGTTTTGATTTGCTTCGTGCTGAGATTCTTTCTTGGTCGCCACAATGCAGTAAGACATGTTTTCAGAAAGTGGCTAAGGTCTTGTGCACCTCTTCACTCTCCTCCTTGTCAGAGGAGTACTGCAAAATGTATTGATGTCTTTGACAAAGGTCAAGCCAATAGTTTGCCTCCACGCCAGTCATATGATTGCACAATTGACCTTCAACCTGGTGCCATGCCCCTCGTGGACAGTGTAGTGATATAGCACATAGTAGTGGGTATATAATTAATTAGTTATAAGTACTCTTCCACAGCAACCCAATTCTTCCAGAGAGATGCACTTTATTGACTTCCAACACAGAACAAAGTCTTGCAACAGATGACACAATCCAACAGAGTATAATTACGGCAACGCTAGTAAATATTCAGAGACCCATGTCTCTTAGACCTTGGTGCCTTCATAACCACACACCCAGACAAGACTGAACACCATGTTATATCCCCAACACACTGAATGGCTGAGGAATTTGATTGGCCCTTTCCATTAAATGCTTTGATCTCCTTGTGACAGAAGATAACCCCTAGCCGTGAACAGCTGTAGTCATAAACTGCCCTAATTTGCATTGTAATGGCGTTTGGTCTTTGCAACATATGTTGCAGAAATGTGTGGTGCTCAGGGGAGGACTGACCATTCAGCCACTAGGGCACTGCCCGAGGGCCGAGGGCCACTAGGGGGCCCCATCAGGGTTGCCAGCCTTGGTAAAACCAGGGACAGTATGTAAAAATCTGTCTCTGAAATGTTCCTTACCGACATCCTTTTGGTCTAAAAATCCAGAGATTATAGCTGCCCCACCTCTCCAGTACTTTCTCAGCCAATAGAAACATGTCTGTGTATACTATGTGTACATGTATGTGTATACTGTGTGTGTATTTTTGTATACTGTGTGGCCCCATAATCTCTGATTGCCCGGGGGCCCCATGAGTTGTCAGTCTGCCCCTGGTGGTGCTTTATTGCGACAATATCCTCATATATTCTAAATCCCTAGAGAGCCACCACACCAATGTCTCCCAAGTGCTACAGAGGTTGAGAGATAATAACCTGTATTATAAGTTGGAGAAGTGTGAGTTCCCTCGCAAACAGGTTAAATGTCATTTCTACTTCCGGTTTTCAATGAAAAGAGAAAATATCTGCAGTTCTACAGTGGTCTCGACCCATAGGTCTACGTCCGCTACAATGTTTTCTTGGCTTTGCCAATTATTATTGGAAGTTTATTCGGAACTTCTCTTCTCTGGTCAAACCCCTGACTGATATGATCAGAAAGGATGGTAACCCACAGAGTTGGTCTCCGGATTCCATTAAAGCCTTTGAGTCTCTCAAGGCTGCCTTTGTTTCAGCTCCTGTGCCGGCACATCCTGATCCTACATTACCCTTCATTCTTGAGGTTAATGGATATGAGACTGGAGTAGGCAAAATTCTGTCTCCATGTCCTACCTCTGAGAGCGCTATGCATCCTTGTGGCTAGTTTTCTAAGACATGGCCTCCTGCAGAGTGTAATTTACGAGATTGGGGACAGAGAATTGTTAGCTATCATTTTAGCTCTGAAAGAATGGAGGCCTCTCCTTGAAGGTACCACTGTGCCGGTCCTCATTTTGACTGACCATAAGAATCTCACATTCTTGTCTCAGGCAAAACGCTTATCTCTTAGCCCTTGTACACACGGTCGGAGAATCTGTCGGAATGTGTCCTATCGGACCGTGTTGTCGGATAATCCGACTGTGTGTGGTATGCATTGGACTGATTCCGTCGGAATATCCGTCGGACCCAATTTTCCAACTTGTTGGAAATATTTTCCGACCAACTGGTTCGATCGGACATACTCCGATCATGTGTAGAGAATTTTGATCGGACCAAGTGCCACGCATGCTCAGATCAAATTTCTACATCAAAGCTATTGGCTACTAGCCTGAACATAGTCCCATCGTAACGAAATTACGTCATCACGTTCTGAATGATCGGATTTTCCGACAACTTAGTCCGACCGTGTGTATGCAACAGTTTCGGACAAGATCCGACGGACAAAATCCGAAGGACAAAATCTGACGGATTTGGTTGTCGAAATCTCCGACCGTGTGTACAGGGGCTAAGAAGGGCACGATGGGCTCTTTTTATGTCATGCTTCAATTTCATAGTCTCATTCCTACCTGGTACTAAGAATGTAAGGGCTGATGCATTGTCACAACAGTTTTCCTCCGCTTCCAAGATGGAGTCGGTTCCCGTTCCTGTGGTACTTCTGATCGTATTCTGTCCACTGTTCGTACTAGTCTCGCTTCACCTTTGGCTAACAGAATTCTTGCCGCTCAGATCCATTCTCCTCCTGAGAAACCCGGTGACCGCTGCTTCGTCCCTGCACTGCTTTGTTCCAGACTTACCATTCTTCCAAGGCAGCTGGTCACTCAGGAAGAATAAACTCTTTTGGGCCATTTCTCAACAATTCTGGTGGCTTAGTCTCCTCTCTGATGTGACCGCCTTCATAGCCACTTGTTCTGTGTGTGCTCAGTGCTAAGCCTCGTACACACGCTTCGATTTTTGGATGACCGAACGTCCGTTTTTTGTGGCATGCTAGTCAAAAGCGAAGAGGTTACTCACAATATGAAAATTTTCATATGACAGAATACAACATCATTTGTGACGTAATGTGTTGAATAGTTTTGTATGTATTCTTTCGTTTCTGAGCATGCGTAGTCTTGCTTTTATGATTTTTTTTGTACGAAAATCATACTAATGAAACGGAAATCGAACGTTGAGTTCACATCCGACAAAAATTTTATAGTCTGCACATCTAGCTTTTGTTTGCCGAAAAAGCTAAATTGGCGGTCGAAAGAATCGTATTAATGATCCGAAAATCGTCAGACAGCTCGTCGTACAAATTTTTCCATCCAATTTTTGTATCGTGTGTATGGGTCTTAAGACACTGTGACACCTTCCAAAGGGCCTCCTACAATCCATACCCAATGGAGAGAGGCCTTGGACCCACCTGTGTATGGATTTTATTGTGGAGTTACCCAACTCCCAGGGCAACACAGTTATTTTTATGGTGGTTGACTGGTTCTCGAAAATGTCTCATTGTATTGCACTGGAGAAGTTGCCCACATCCAAAGAACTGGCATCCATTTTTGCTCGGGAGATCTTTCGGTTACATGGGCTACCCAAGTTTATCATCTCGGGCAGGGGTAGCCAGTTTGTCTCTAGGTTTGGCGAGCCTTTTGTGAACAGTTAAGAATTCAGCTTTCCTTCTCCTCTGCGTATCACCCGCAGTCCAATGGGGCCGCAGAACGAGCCAACCAAGCCTTGGAGCAATTTTTTTACGTTGCTATATTTCTGACCACCGTAACAACTGGTCAGACCTCTTACGTTGGGCAAAGTTTGCTCATAATAGTGCCCTCAATACCGCTTCCTGAATGTCTCAGTTTATGGCGAATTATGGTTTCCAAAAATCCATGTTGCCTGAATCTTTTGTTCCTCAAAGAATTCCTGCTTTAGTAGAGCATCTCCATGATCTTCATTCCACTTGGGTGGAGGTCCAAGAATCCTTGGGACATGCTAGTGAGAGGTACAGACTCCAACCTGCGCCTTCCTACCAGATTGGGGAGAGGGTCTGGCTCTCATCTCGTAACCTCCGACTCCAGAAACTGGCACCACAGTTTATTGGGCCTTTCCGTATTCTCCGTAGTATCAACCCAGTGGTTTATGCATTAGACCTTCTGTTAGGTACCTGGGAGGTGAGCCTGACTTGGTGGGAGAAGACTTCTCTTACGACTCTGGTTCAGGGTCCACTGGAGTGAAGACAGTGGACTCGTGAGCGCAGCGGGGTAGGAGTGTCTGAGCCGGAAGCAGCAGCTGGTGCAGGCAGTGGGAACGGTCCTCCGGTCGGCTGGAACTGCAGGAACTGGCAGAAGCTGGTAGAGCAGAAGGACGATCAATCAGCCGGATTGCAGCAGGCACTGGAACAGCAGGAGTGGATCCTGGATAGAACTCAGCACACTCGGGATAAGCAGAAGATTAGTCAAACAGGCCGGGTTGGATCAGATAGGCAGTAAGCAGAAGCGGCAGGCAGAAGCAAGGTCACAGACTAGCAGGGGTTCAGCATCAGGGATAAGCAGTCCATAAACAGGGTCAGACAAGCCGGGATCAGAGCAGGAGAGAACAGCAGAGGCAGACGTAAGCCGGATCAGTAATGGTAATCAGATAGGCAGGTAACAGGAGTCTCAGGTACAGCTGCAGACAAAACAGCACTGAACAAGTGCGGCTGTCACCTTTAAATAGGGCCACTGGCGCCAAACCATGTTAGCGCGTGCATGTGCGCGCGCGTGGTGCACACGCACGCGGCCGTCGTGCGGGCGCACCTGAGGTGCACACTGGCGCGCACACACACGCCGATGCCCGGATTGCCTAACAGCGCGTGTGCGCATGCGCGCACGCAGATTCGCCCGCACAGCGCGAGCAGAGCCCTGACACCTTCCTTCTAACATGCGTATTTCGAAGGTGTTCCATGTCTCCTTATTAAAACCTTTGGTGTGCAACTGTTTCACCACCTTGATACCACTTCCTCGCCCGGTTCTGGTTGAGAGCCATGAGGAGTATGAGATACAATCGATCATTAACTCCCGTAGGTTCCATGAACAGTACCTGATTCATTGGAAAGGGTACGGTCTGGAGGAGCGCGCTTGGGTCTCATCCTCAGACGTACATGCCCCTGTTCTCCTCCGTGCTTTCCATAGACGTTGCCCCCTCAAACCTGGTGGCCCTCTGAGGGGGAGGGGTCGTTGAGGAGGGGGTACTGTCATGGCTGGGCTCAGCCCGCCCTTCTTAGCCATTGTACACACGGTCGGAGATTCCGACAACCAAATCCATCGGATTTTGTCTGACGGATTTTGTCCGAAACTGTTGCATACACACGGTCGAACAAAGTTGTTGGAAAATCCGACGTCATGACGTTATTTCGTTACGACGAGACTACCTTTACGCTAGTAGCCAATAGCTTTGGTGTAGGAATTTGATCTGAGCATGCGTGGCACTTTGTCCGATTGGAATTCTCTACACATGATCGGAGTATGTCCGATCGGAGCATTTTGTCTGAAAATTTTACCAACAAGTTGGAAAACTTGGTCCATCGGATACTCAGACGGAAACAGTCCGATGTAGACCACACCAGAATATCCGACAAAACGGTCCGATCAGACACATTCCGTCAGAATCTCCAACCGTGTGTACAAGGGCTTAGTGTTCAGGTTGCTCAGCTGTCGGTTATTTGCCAGCATTCATCGTTCCACAGTGGCTCACCTGGTGATCATTTCCTGCTCGTCAGCCAGCCCCTTCTGGCTATTTAAACTGCCTGGTTCATTCCTTTGATGCATTCGCCTTGGTCAAACCTGGAGACTCTCTGCTGTGTTCCTGTTGAAGACTTGCCTGGCTGACATCGCTTCTGGTTCCTGATCCTGTCTGCTGTCTCTGACTATGCTGATCTCTGGCTTCCTGATTTACTGGCTTGATTTTGACTACGTTTACTATTTGTACCATTTTTACCATTTTATTAAAAGGTGTGTTTTTTTACTGTATTTTCTGTCTCCATCTGATTCATGGTTCCTGACAGAGGGTTACTACTGAGTGCAGGATCAGCAGCGCTGCTGATACCACTGAGCAGGAGGTCTGCTGAACGAAGGTACTAATAAGTTGGAGATCTGCTGAATGAGGGAACCAATGAGCTGGAGATCTGCCGAACAGGGGTACTAATGAGCCGGGGATCTGCTGAGTGGGGGTACTACTGAGCTGGGGTTCTACACGGCCCCTTCAAAACAAATTGAAGATCAACACACATGGGCATTTGCCAAGCTTCAATAAAGCTTCAAAAAAGCATCACAGAAGCTTTAAAAAAGCTTGTTGAAGCGGTAGGCGCTTTAATGTGTCTTAAAGTTGAAGCAAGGGTAAATGAGCCTTTAGAGTATTCTGACAGCCACGTGTTCTGGCTGTCAGAATACAGCAGCCAGCAGGATGGATGGGGGAATCCACAGATATCTTACAGTCTTTGGCCAGCTTTGGTTAGATCTCTGGCTCCATTCACATCTGCGCCTTCTAATAACACGTGCGTTAATGGAACGCGTGAAAAACACATGTGGTGCTTGCTGTGCTATTCATTGTTAATGGCACCTCAAACCCGCCCAGCAGATCTCCATTTTCGTGTGCGACAAATGTGCAGATAAAAAAAACAAAAAACACGGAAAGCTCAATGCTCAAAATGGTGCAGGCTCTTATTTGGCACGCTTTCTGCACTTAGGGCAGCCCATTGAATAAGCTGGCCTATGCATGTCATAAGAAAGCACGCAAAAAAAAGCACACACAAATGAGCCTTCATGCAACACTAGGTTGGGCCTTAGCCCCCGTACCCACCGGTGCGACTTATCACGCGATTTGACATGTCAAAAATCGCATGACAAGTCGCACACTATTATCGACAATGGAACTGTTCAAATTAGTGTGACACCGACTTTTCAGTGCTGCACTGATTTGAAAAAGTAGTTCCTGCACTACTTTTGGCAATGTCAGGGGCGACTTGTATAGACATCTGTACATGAAGTCGCACAGATGTCAGCCAAGTTGCAACTGAAGTCGCACTGACATGCAGCTTTGAACCTGTGTGATTCTAAGTGAAGTCATGCGATTTTAAAGCTGCATTCAATGTGAAAGAGGGCTACGAGTTCTTTCAGATGGGCAGTAAGTTTATGGTGCTATGGCAGCATCTGACATGACACCTTTGGTGTGCAGCCGTTTCACTACCTTGGTACCACGTTCTCGTCCGGTTCATGTTGAGAGCCATGTGGAGTATGAGATACAATCAATCATTAACTCCCGTAGGTTCCAAGAACAGTACCTGATTCATTGGAAAGGGTACAGTCCAGAGGAGCGCTCTTGGGTCTCATCCTCAGACGTACATGCCCCTGTCCTCCTCCGTGCTTTCCATAGATGTTGTCCCCTCAAACCTGGTGGCCCTCTGAGGGGGAGGGGTCATTGAGGAGGGGGTACTGTCATGGCTGGGCTCAGCCCTCCCTTCTTCGTGCTCAGCTGTCAGTTATTTGCCAGCATTCATCGTTCCACAGTGGCTCACCTGGTGATCATTTCCTGCTCGTCAGACAGCCCCCTCTGGCTATTTAAACTGCCTGGTTCATTCCTTTGATGCCTTTGTCTTGGTCAAACCTGGAGACTCTGCTCTGTTCCTGTTGAAGACTTGCCTGGCTGACATCCCTTCTGGTTCCTGATCCTGTCTGCTGTCTCCGACTACGTTGATCTCTGGCTTCCTGATTTACTGGCTTTATCTGACTACCCGCTTTGGCTACTGTACCCTGGCTATATTTTGACTACGTTTACTATTTGTACCATTTTTACCATTTTATTAAAAGGTGTGTTTTTTACTGCATTTTCTGTCTCCATCTGATTCATGGTTCCTGACAGAGGGTTACTGCACTGATTTGAAAAAGTAGTTCCTGCCCTACTTTTGGCAATGTCAGGTGCGACTTGTATAGACATCTGTACATGAAGTCGCACAGATGTCAGCCAAGTTGTAACTGAAGTCGCACCGACATGCAGCTTTGAGTTCTTTCAGATGGGCGGTAAGTTTATGGTGCTATAGCAGCATTTGGCATGCATTCAGCAGGTGCTGCTGACCGACTCGTTTGGTTTTCTTTGTTTTTACTTTTCTTTTTTAATTGCTGAACAGAAATTTTACACGGCGGGAGCGTTTGGCTTCCATTTGCTGTGCCGCACCATTGATCTCAATGGACGATTTTGACAGGGGGTGCCACCTCGGCAGCCCGAATGTTAGGCTGTAATGTTAGATTTCAGGTACATGGCCCGGGGACCTCGTTTTTAGTTGCATGAATGGTCCCTCCCCCCTTATTTTTAGTTGCATGAACGTTGCCCCCCCTTATTTTTTGTTGCATGAACGGTGCCCCCTATTTTTAGTTGCATGAACGTTGCCCCCTTATTTTTAGTTGCATGAAAGGTGCCTCCTTATTTTTAGCTGCATGAATGGTGCCCCCCTTATTTTTAGCTGCATGAATGGTGCCCCCCTTATTTTTAGCTGCATGAATGGTGCCCCCCTTATTTTTAGTTGCATGAATGGTGCCCCCCTTATTTTTAGTTGCATGAATGGTGCCCCCCTTATTTTTAGTTGCATGAATGGTGCCCCCCTTATTTTTAGTTGCATAAATGATGCCCCCCTTGTTTTTAGTTGCATGAATGGTTCCCCCCTTGTTTGTAGTTGCATGAATGGTTCCCCCCCCTTATTTGTAGTTGCATGAATGGTGCCCCCTTAATTTTAGCTGCATAAATGGTGCCCCCTTATTTTTAGCTGCATAAATGGTGACCCCCTAATTTTTAGCTGCATAAATGGTGCCCCCTTATTTTTAGCTGCATAAATGGTGCACCACTTATTGTTAGCTGCATGAATGGTGCTCCCCTTATTTTTAGCTGCATGAATGTTGCCCCTCCTTATTTTTAGTTGCATGAATGGTGCCCCCCTTATTTTTAGCTGCATGAATGGTGCCCCCCTTATTTTTAGCTAAATGAATGGCACCCCTCCTTATTTTTAGCTGCATGAATGGTGCCCCTCCTTATTTTTAGTTGCATGAATGGTGCCCCCCCTTATTTTTTGTTGCATGAATGGTGCCCCATTATTTGTAGCTGCATGAATGGTGCCCCCTTATTTGTAGCTGCATGAATGGTCCCCCCTTATTTTTAGCTGCATGAATGGTCCCCCCTTATTTTTAGCTGCATAAATGGTCCCCCCTTATTTTTAGCTGCATAAATGGTCCCCCCTTATTTTTAGCTGCATGAATGGTGCCCCCTTATTTTTAGCTGCATGAATGGTGCCCCCTTATTTTTAGCTGCATGAATGGTGCCCCTCCTTATTTTTAGCTGCATGAATGGCGCCCCCCCTTGTTTTTAGTTGCATGAATGGTACCCCCTTATTTTTACTTGCATGAATGGTACCCCCTTATTTTTTACTTGCATGAATGGTGTCCCCTATTTTTAGTTGCATGAATGGTGTCCCCTATTTTTAGCTGCATGAATGGTGCCCCCTATTTTTAGCTGCATGAATGGTGTCCCCTATTTTTAGCTGCATGAATGGTGCCCCCTAATTTTTAGTTGCATGAATGGTGCCCCCCTAATTTTTAGTTGCATGAATGGTGCCCCCTTATTTTTAGTTGCATGAATGGTCCCCCCCTTCTTTTTAGTTGCATGAATGGTCCCCCCCCTTTTTTTAGTTGCATGATTGGTATCCCCCTTATTTTGGGTTCTTCTGCATTCAGTGTGGTAGCGATAAAGATTTGACAAAGTTATAGTTTGCAGTCAGCCGCTTGTGGAACCACAAGTGCCAGCTAGCCTATTGGTGAAGTTCCTGATACCCTGTAGCTCCCTCCAGCAGTATGCCATAGTAGATCCTCTTCGTAGATGAAGGGTGTTGGCATTTTGGGGATTTTATACAGATAACGTAAAAAAAAAGTAACTTCTGGAGTATTTTAATGACAACCTTCTGTGCCTGCACTTCTGAGGTTCCCATCTGTTTAGTCCTTGGAGTGGCCGGCCCTGCAGCTGTCCTGATTAACAGTATGGTCTCGCCAGACTCCTTGCATGCCAGCGCCCGTTACCATGGCAATGCCGACTCCAAGACAAGATGACAAACAAGGCTGGAGAAGGCCCCAGCGAGTGAGAATGGAAAGCAGCTGGCACCTGGTCATGTCTGAACCCCACCCCCACCACCACTGAGCTTCCACTTCACCAAAAAAGTGGATTTCACTAAACGGCTTCACACCAAATCCCCTCCATCCGCCTGAGTACTCCGAAACAACTACAACTGTCCGCCCACATCAGAGAACCGTCACTTCAAGTCATGGGATCTAAAGCTGGCCATACAAGATTGGACCATACACATTAACCGCTTCAGCCCCAGAAGATTTTACCCCCTTCCTGACCAGAGTACCTTTTGCGATACGGCACTGCGTCGCTTTAACTAACAATTGCGTGGTTGTGCAACGTGGCTCCCAAACAAAATTTACGTCCTTTTTTCCCCCACAAATAGAGCTTTCTTTTGGTGGTATTTGCGGTTTTTAATTTTTTGTGCTATAAACAAAAAAAAAGAGCGACAATTTTGAAAAAAAAGCAATATTTTTTACTTTTTGCTATAATAAATATCCCCCGAAAATATATAAAAAAACAATTTTTTCCCTCAGTTTAGGCCGATACGTATTCTTCTACAAATTTTTGGTATAAAAAAAATCGCAATAAGCGTATATTGATTGGTTTGCGCAAAAGTTATAGCGTCTACAAAATAGGGGATAGTTTTATGGCATGTTTATTATTCATTTTCTTTTATTAGTAATGTCGGCGATCTCCGATTTTTATTGTAATTGCGTCATTATGGCGGATACATCGGACACTTTTGACACTTTTTTGGGACCATTGTCATTTATACAGCGATCAATTGCACAGTCATGCAACACTATACCCAAAATATATAAAATTGCAGACTTTCTGCAAAAGAACACACAAAAGTGAATTTTGGGGCACATAAACGCAACTGTTTGGTAAAAAGATGAGGTTTTGCCGAGTAAATAGATACCCGACATGTTAAACCCTAAAATTGGGTGCGCCCGTGAAATGGCGACAAACTCCTGTACCCTATATTTTCCATAGGCGAACATTTGACCACTTGAACTCCAAGCCTTTTTCTGTCACGTTATATTATTTATTTATTTATTTATTTATTTTTTTTAAAGCAGATGCCCTAGAGAATAAATTGGTGGGTTTTGCAATTTTTTTTTATGTCACACGGTATTTGGTAGCGTTTTTTCAAATGCAATTTTTTGGGGAAAAAGGACACTTTTTTTATTTTATTTTAATGCAAGAAAACACTAAAAATAACTAAATACATAGCCCAATTTTTTGGTAAAATAAAAAAGATGATGTTACGTCGAGTAAATAGATACCAAGCATGTCTTGTGTTAAAATTGCACATGCCCATGCAACAGCGACGGAAATTTTACTATCCATAGGCGATGCTTTACAAGCCTTTACAGGTTACCAATTAGATATACACAGGAGCTCTGGTGCTAGAATTACTGCCCAGGATCGGACGTTGTGTGGGGCGATCGCTGTTTGTGTGCCTGCGGGACCGACACATGCCTTTGTGCGTTAGGGGCACAGTCATTTTTTTTTCTTTTTTCTTTTTTTTTTTACACTGTCGCTTTCATTTTTTTTTTTTATTGCTGTTACAAGGAATGAAAACACCCTTGTGACAGCAAAAGGCATGTGACAGGTCCACTTTATGGAGATATGTGTGGTCTATAAGATGCCAAATCCCTCCTCTGCCCTTAAAAGCATTTGATCACACTAAGATCGGTGTGTTCGATTGCTTTTGATTTTTGAAAATGGCGCCGTTGACATCTGGTAAACCGGAAGTGATGTAAGGTCATTGCTTCTGGGTTACAATAGCCGAGAGCTGAACAAAGCTGATTCAGTCTTTGGCTCTCCAATCAGCCAGTGGAAGAACCGGCTGGTCGATCGGGACTCCCAGTGGGACTGGAGATCCAGTTAAAGCTGCTGAAGGCGGCAGGATGGGGGGGTCGACTGACGGCACTAAAAAACAATACCGAGATGTTGCCTGCAGCTGCATATCATCCCAGTATAACCACATTGAAGTCTAGCGACGTATGGGTACGTTTCTGGTCGCCAAGTGGTTAAAAGCCCCTACAGGTCATCAGTTTGGCACATCATGGATCTGGTGGACAGATTACTGGGAGGGGCTGGGGAAGACCCAGCTGTCATGGTGCACGTTGGCACCAGTGACAATGTCAGAGGCAGATGGAGTGTCCTAAAGAACGATTTTAGGGACTAATGCCGCGTACACACGACCGTTTTTTCCGTTGGAATAAACTCTAATGCTGTGTACACACGGTCGGACTTTCCGGCAGAAAAAGTCTGACAGAATATTTTCATTGAATATTCCGTGTGTGGGCCTCATCTGACTTTTTTTTTTTTCCGAAAATTCTGACGGACCTAGAAATAGAACATGTTCTAAATATTTCCGAAAGAATTAATTGCTATCGGGAAAACCGCCCGTCTGTATGCTATTCCGACGGACCATTCATTCATTCAACATGTACAATGCCATCAACATTGTTGTGCTTTGGCACCCCTGACGCGTGAGTTTCATTCATACTTTTGTGTAGGGGGGGAGGGGGCAAAATATTTTTGGGGGGAGATTTTAAGTGCTTGGGAGAAACTTAAAAAAAAGATTTATACGTCTTTTTATTTTTATTACTAAACTTTTTTTCTTTTATATCACATAAGGGACAAAAGGTCCCCTATGTGATGCATTTAATGGTGACAGTTTCTGTCTAGTGAGACATCAGGGGTGTCTCCCTTGCCCTCCAGTGGAGCACACAGTTTGCACCCCATTAGATTCTTCCCACTCCCAGCGATTTCAGCTGCCAGGAGCATGTGTGACCCCCCCCCCCCCCCCTCACCCCTCCAAGACCACCACCATAGTGTACATTGGTGGCAGTAAAAGGGTTAAAGATGGTCCCAGCATACACTTTCATATTATAACCTCAACATTGTAATTACAATACAAACAATGGATTTTTTACAATCGAATATAAGATTATATACTCGAATCTCCTTCCATATTGTGAGTCCTGCCTGTGCTAGCCGCCTCTTTCCACAACTTCCTGGACTCCCATCATGCTTTGCAGCTTCTCCCAAATTTCTAACCAGTTTTTTTTTTTTTTTTTTTTAACACAGGCGTTATTGCACACGGACATCTAAAAACGCCATTTTTTTTTTTTTTTTTTTTCAAATATAAATGTTATTCAACTCCAAAACACAAAAGGGGGGAGAGGTCCCCATAATACATATAAGGGTGTATACAGAGACAAAAATATACAGATCATGAATATCATCAAGGATGGTTACTTACAAGACATGGCAAGGTTTATATATTAACATGGCAAAATGGGTTAAGAACAAGTCTATGATTGGATCCGCTCTTTCCGGCCTCTATATACTTATGGATAGCTGAGAGTGGGTCCTCTCTCCCCTTGCTCTTTCACCTTTTCTTGAGGATGGGAAGGGAGAAGTAGGACAGAGAGAAAAGAAGGAAAGAAAGGAAGAGGGAGGGGGTAAGATGAAGGAAGGGGGGATAAGGCCGAGGGTTCTAGGTGTTCAAAAGAACGGGCATGGTGCTCTGCGATCCCATGAGTCGCCGTCCCTCATCTGAGTAGATGAAGGCACTCCAAATATCCCAAGTTTTCTTGTAGGTCTCTTGTTTGTGTAGCGCCGGCTCCTGAAGAGCATGCGCTATGTTTTTGAAATGTAATGTTACACCTGAACTGCAGTTTGGTTTGGGTATAATTATTCTAAATTTTGACCTCAGCATCAGTCTGACTGGACTATAGGGTGTTCAGCCTGGCCATAGGGGGCACTGTCTCTTCTGGCAGGCATGGAAACACAGTCTGGTTGGGTGCTTTGGGGTTACTTTCTCTCAGAGCCCACCTAGTGGGAGTGTCGCTCTTGCTGTGCTTTCTGGGAGGGGGTACTTAGGATGCGGAGGGCACGTGGTTTGGGGTTCCGGTCCAGAGGTAGGTTCTGACTCCATGCTCCTGGTCCTCCTGACCAGCCCCCAGGAAGGCTATGTCCTCGGGTGCGGAACCCCCCCTGACTTTATGTCTCAGGGCTGGCTAGCCCGAGGCAAGGAAGCTAAGGAAAGGATTCGGAGGTGGTCCGGTGTCGTCTCCGGTTGTGGAGAGGCCCAGCAACTTTGTAGCTATCCAGGGGAGGACTCTTCAGAAGAAGGCAACGCACGGGTTGGCTTCTTAGCAAGAGCCTGGTGAGGCTGAGGGACTTAAGTGAATCCAATTTCGTGAGGTATTGCCAGGGCTGGACTGGGACAAAAATTTGGCCCTGGACACCATCCAGATCGGCCCACTTTAATTTTGAGTGTACCCATCAGCAGTCCACTTACATCAGTGTCTCCATCACCAGCAGCCCCCTTACATCAGAGTGTCCTCCCTCTCCTCCCCCTCCCATGTGTACTCACAGTTCTGAAGGCAGCATCTCGTTGCTCTCTCCAGTCATGTGATAAGTGACAAGCGATAAGGGGAGAGAGGAAGGAAAGAAAGTCTGTCGGCTGTCTAGCTCCCCCTGCAGGCTGGAGGGAGCAAAAAGCCTAATCCTCTCTCCAGCAAGTGACGGCAGCTGCTCCTCCTGACAGGAGTGAAATCACAATCACTCACTGTCAGAGAGGAGCAGCTCCAGGACTGCAACTGACCGGCCCACTGAGCCATCGGCCCATCGGGAAACTCCCAGTAGTGATGGACGAACTTCCGACGGGACGTTTCGCGAAAGCGAAATGCGAACGGACCCAAACGTTCGCGAAACCGAACGTTCGCCGCGGGCCCCATTGACTTCAATGGGAGGCGAACTTTGCAAACCTTCATGTCGAATTTGCGGCCACGTGGTAATTATTAGGGGGTAAAACGTAGTCCCACCATCTGGACAATGACATAATACATGTATGAGGTGAATTTGGGATCGATAACTACAAGCATTTTTATTTTATTTGGGAAATTGTTCTAACAATTCAGGACTATGGAGCTAATGAAGGCAATGGAGGAGAGGGAAGGTCAGGGACCAGGGTAGGCAAAGAAGAGGGTGCAGGAGATGATCACCAGCAGCGTGACATACCGGAATGACACATGCACCGTGATAGAGGCATCTGACAGCAGCACCGTAATACAGAGCACTGACAGCAGCACCGTGACATACAGCGCTGACAGCAGCACCGTGACATACAGCGCTGACAGCAGCACCGTGACATACAGCGCTGACAGCAGCACCGTGACATACAGCGCTGACAGCAGCACCGTGACATACAGCGCTGACAGCAGCACCGTGACATACAGCGCTGACAGCAGCACCGTGACATACAGCGCTGACAGCAGCACCGTGACATACAGCGCTGACAGCAGCACCGTGACATACAGCGCTGACAGCAGCACCGTGACATACAGCGCTGACAGCAGCACCGTGACATACAGCGCTGACAGCAGCACCGTGACATACAGCGCTGACAGCAGCACCGTGACATACAGCACTGACAGCAGCACCGTAAGCAGCCCCAGGAGGAAGTCAGCACAGCACAGGGATGGTGTGATCCCCTCATAATAAGAACCCCCAGGAGGAAGTCAGCACAGCACAGGGATAGTGTGATCCCTTCATAATAAGAACCCCCAGGAGGAAGTCAGCACAGCACAGGGATATCATAAGCAGCCCCAGTAGAAATATGACACCGCTCAACCTCTTCAAAGAGGAGGGTAGGGGCATATAGTACGGTGTGCTTTTTTGGGTCAAGGAAGTGAGCCAAATGAATTAAGAAGGTCTGTGTGCTTGATTAAAAAAATAGTTTATAGACATATACATGGTCTACTGGTCACATGTGTTGAATTCCTCCGAGATCCATGCCTCATTCATTTTTAGAAATGTGAGGTAGTTAACACTGTGGTGAGCTAGGCGAGTACGCTTATCGGTCACAATCCCCCCTGCTGCGCTGAACGTCCTTTCGGACAGGACACTGGATGAGGGGCAAGCCAACAGTTCGATTGCAAATTGGGCAAGCTCTGGCCAGAGGTCAAGCCTGCCCACCCAGTAGTCTAGGGGTTCATCACTCCTCAGAGCGTCCACATCGGCCGTTAACCCAATGTAGTCGGACACCTGACGGTCTAGGCGTTCCCTGATGCTGGATCCGGATGACACCTGTCGATGGGTCGGCTGAAAGAATGACCTCATATCCGAAGTCACCAACACATCTTCAAACCGGCCTCTTCTTGCAGGCGCTGTTGGATTGGTACCCGCAAATCCTTCTCTGGGAGTGGGAATTGCTCCTCTGCCAGCGCACGCAAAAGCAGAATGCAGCATTTCTCGAAGCAAGGCCTGGAAGTGCTGCATTCTGACAGCCCTCTGCGACGGCGGTAACATTTCCGCCATTTTGTGTTTGTACCGGGGGTCTAAGTACGTTGCCACCCAGTACTGGTCCTTGACCCTCATGCTTTTTATACGGGGGTCCCTATTAAAACACTGGAGCATGAAGGCCCCCATTTGCACTAAAGTGGAAGCGGTGTGGTGGCCTGGCTCCTGCTCATCATCCAGGATAATGTCGTCCTCTTCATTCTCCTCTCCCCATCCTCGCACAACAGGGATCCCAGAAAGGTTTAAAGCATGCTCTTCTTGCTCCTGCTCATCCGCCCCGGCACCATCCTCCTCTGACTCCTCATCAGACTCCTGTTGTTGACTTGTCTCAGATAGAGTAGCCCCCCCTGGGAATTCATCCAGCATTGCGACTTCCTCATCTTCCCGCTCCTGCTCCTCCACAGCCTGATCAATGACACGACGCAATGCACGCTCCAGAAAGAAGGCATAAGGTACCATGTCACTGATGGCGCCATGGCTGCGACTGACCAGTTTGGTGATCTCCTCAAATGGCCGCAGAAGTCTGCATGTGTCGCGCATGAGCAGCCACTGGCGCGGTGAAAAAAAACCCAGCTCCCCAGAACCGTTTCTTTCGCAGAGTTCATACAGGTAGACGTTAACTGCACGTTTCTGCTGGAGCAGCCTATCAAGCATATAGAAGGTTGAGTTCCATCGCGTCGGGCAATCGCAAATAAGACGTCTGACCGGCAGATGGTGTCGCCGCTGAATGTCAGCAAGGCGAGCCATGGCCGTGTAAGATCTTCTGAAATGGGCCGAGATTTTCCTTGCCTGCCGCAAGATGTCCTGGACCCCAGGGTATTTGACAAGGAATCGCTGCACGACCAAGTTTAAGACGTGTGCCATGCACGGCACGTGCGTGATTTTGCCCTGTTTCAATGCGCTAAGCAGATTGGCACCGTTGTCACACACCACTTTACCAACTGTCAAATTGAGCGGTGTTAGCCACTCATCTGCCTGTGAACGCAAAGCTGAAAGGAGTGCCGGGCCAGTGTGGCTCTTTGCTTCCAGGCACAACAGACGCAGCACGGCATGGCAACGTCTCACCTGGCATGTGGAATAGGTTCTGGGGAGCTTGGGCGGTGCAGTGGAAGAGACGCTAGCAGCGGAAAAGGAGGAGGCAGCTGAGGAGGAGAGGGAGGAGGATGGAGTAGGAGGAGGAGAAGAAGAGTCAGGCCTGCATGCAATCCGTGGCGGTAAAACCAAATCTACACGGGTGCCACGGGTTACATGCTTGACGGCCGTCAGAAGGTTCACCCAGTGGGCAGTAAAACTGATATACCTTCCCTGCCCGTGTTTGCTAGACCACGTGTCTGTGGTCAGATGTATCTTGGCACCGACACTGTGTGCCAGAGATACATTCACTTGCCGCTGAACATGGCCATATAGCTCTGGGATGCCCTTCTCTGAGAAATACTTCCTTCCTGGGACCTTCCATTGTGGTGTTCCAATGGCCACAAATTTGCGAAAGGCCTCCGAGTCCACCAGTTTATATGGCAGTAGTTGGCGGGCTATGAGTTCTGACAAGCCAGCCGCCAACCGTTGGGCAAGAGGGTTATCCGGCGTCATCATTTTTTTTACGCTCAAACATTAGGCCCACGGAAGCCTGCCTTTTTGCAGAAAAATGTGAGCTTGGCGTGATGGAAGGTGGAGTGGAGGACAATTGTGAGGAGAGAGGAGAAGGAGAAGTAGAAGACGAGGCTGGACGGTGAGAGCCTGCAGTGTGGCTTTGTGTGTTCCGTTGCTCCCACTGGGCTCGGTGATGGCTGCTCATGTGCCTTCTTAAGGCGGTCGTCCCTAGGTGAGTATTGGGCTTACCGCGACTAACGCGTTGACTGCAAAGATTGCAGATGGCAACGCTATTGTCAGCAGCGGACACGTTAAAAAAAGCCCACACTGCGGAGCCATGTGCCGGTGTCCTGGGAGCGCCAGATGTGACCGTACATGGTCGATGACTCGCTCCTGATACATTTGCAGTCTGCTTTGTCCCTGCTGTGCAATGTAAGTCATTGCTGCTTCTCCTCCCTATCTGCTGGTCCATATCTCCCTCTGAACTCCCCTCCTCTTCCTCTCTTGTGGGCACCCACGTGACATCACTAGACACGTCATCATCAACGTCACCTTCCCCACCGCTATAAGTAGAGATCTCGGAGTAGGCAGCAACACCGGGGACCAACCTCCTCCTTGGGCTGATCTGGGTACTGGCGTCAGACTGCTGAGTAGCGCTTGTTGCTACCTCCTCTTCCTGATCCAATACCAAGAGTGGCTGCGCATCAGAAATGTCCTCTTGATATGGATCGGAAAATAATTCCAGTGACTCAAGCGGAAGGTATGTGGTGGTGGTGGTGGTGGTCGTGTTGTTGGTGGTAGTGTCTTTGGGGGTGCACATAGCAGAGAGTGAAGAAGAGGGTGCAGATCGAGAGGATGAGGAGGGTGCAGAAGAGTAAGGCTGAGCGAGCCACTCAACCAAGTCTGGTGCATCCTTTAAAGTAATTGAACGCACCTTCTGCAACTTCCCACTTTGGCTCAAGCCTGTTGCTCCTGCCCTACCCCTACCACCCCTGCGGAAGGGCCTGCCTCTTCCTCTGCCTGTCATTTTTTAAATGACCCTGTGACAAAACTCTTAGTCCCTATACCGATGAAGGACTGCTGCAGTATAGGGCAGCGGTCAGCAGTGGTGCACGTCAACCCTATCTATTGTGGACCGATAGCGGTCCTTACAGAACAGCAGACTGTACCGCACTCAAGCCTATGTACCGTAGCACCCTATACCAAGTTACCAGTCCTTATAAGAACTTTTGTGGACCAAGCAGGTTGTGTATTAGTGTTTAGCAGACTGTACGTCAGTCCCTATACCGCTGAAGGACTGCTGCAGTATAGGGCAGCGGTCAGCAGTGGTGCACGTCAACCCTATCTATTGTGGACCGATAGCGGTCCTTACAGAACAGCAGACTGTACCGCACTCAAGCCTATGTACCGTAGCACCCTATACCAAGTTACCAGTCCTTATAAGAACTTTTGTGGACCAAGCAGGTTGTGTATTAGTGTTTAGCAGACTGTACGTCAGTCCCTATACCGCTGAAGGACTGCTGCAGTATAGGGCAGCGGTCAGCAGTGGTGCACGTCAACCCTATCTATTGTGGACCGATAGCGGTCCTTACAGAACAGCAGACTGTACCGCACTCAAGCCTATGTACCGTAGCACCCTATACCAAGTTACCAGTCCTTATAAGAACTTTTGTGGACCAAGCAGGTTGTGTATTAGTGTTTAGCAGACTGTACGTCAGTCCCTATACCGCTGAAGGACTGCTGCAGTATAGGGCAGCGGTCAGCAGTGGTGCACGTCAACCCTATCTATTGTGGACCGATAGCGGTCCTTACAGAACAGCAGACTGTACCGCACTCAAGCCTATGTACCGTAGCACCCTATACCAAGTTACCAGTCCTTATAAGAACTTTTGTGGACCAAGCAGGTTGTGTATTAGTGTTTAGCAGACTGTACGTCAGTCCCTATACCGCTGAAGGACTGCTGCAGTATAGGGCAGCGGTCAGCAGTGGTGCACGTCAACCCTATCTATTGTGGACCGATAGCGGTCCTTACAGAACAGCAGACTGTACCGCACTCAAGCCTATGTACCGTAGCACCCTATACCAAGTTACCAGTCCTTATAAGAACTTTTGTGGACCAAGCAGGTTGTGTATTAGTGTTTAGCAGACTGTACGTCAGTCCCTATACCGCTGAAGGACTGCTGCAGTATAGGGCAGCGGTCAGCAGTGGTGCACGTCAACCCTATCTATTGTGGACCGATAGCGGTCCTTACAGAACAGCAGACTGTACCGCACTCAAGCCTATGTACCGTAGCACCCTATACCAAGTTACCAGTCCTTATAAGAACTTTTGTGGACCAAGCAGGTTGTGTATTAGTGTTTAGCAGACTGTACGTCAGTCCCTATACCGCTGAAGGACTGCTGCAGTATAGGGCAGCGGTCAGCAGTGGTGCACGTCAACCCTATCTATTGTGGACCGATAGCGGTCCTTACAGAACAGCAGACTGTACCGCACTCAAGCCTATGTACCGTAGCACCCTATACCAAGTTACCAGTCCTTATAAGAACTTTTGTGGAACAAGCAGGTTGTGTGTTAGTGATTAGCAGACTGTACGTCAGTCCCTATACCGCTGAAGGACTGCTGCAGTATAGGTGAGCGGTCAGCAGTGGTGCACGTCAACCCTATCTATTGTGGACCTATAGCGGTCCTTACAGAACAGCAGACTGTACCGCACTCAAGCCTATGTACCGTAGCACCCTATACCAAGTTACCAGTCCTTATAAGAACTTTTGTGGACCAAGCAGGTTGTGTATTAGTGTTTAGCAGACTGTACGTCAGTCCCTATACCGCTGAAGGACTGCTGCAGTATAGGGCAGCGGTCAGCAGTGGTGCACGTCAACCCTATCTATTGTGGACCGATAGCGGTCCTTACAGAACAGCAGACTGTACCGCACTCAAGCCTATGTACCGTAGCACCCTATACCAAGTTACCAGTCCTTATAAGAACTTTTGTGGACCAAGCAGGTTGTGTATTAGTGTTTAGCAGACTGTACGTCAGTCCCTATACCGCTGAAGGACTGCTGCAGTATAGGGCAGCGGTCAGCAGTGGTGCACGTCAACCCTATCTATTGTGGACCGATAGCGGTCCTTACAGAACAGCAGACTGTACCGCACTCAAGCCTATGTACCGTAGCACCCTATACCAAGTTACCAGTCCTTATAAGAACTTTTGTGGAACAAGCAGGTTGTGTGTTAGTGATTAGCAGACTGTACGTCAGTCCCTATACCGCTGAAGGACTGCTGCAGTATAGGTGAGCGGTCAGCAGTGGTGCACGTCAACCCTATCTATTGTGGACCTATAGCGGTCCTTACAGAACAGCAGACTGTACCGCACTCAAGCCTATGTACCGTAGCACCCTATACCAAGTTACCAGTCCTTATAAGAACTTTTGTGGACCAAGCAGGTTGTGTATTAGTGTTTAGCAGACTGTACGTCAGTCCCTATACCGCTGAAGGACTGCTGCAGTATAGGGCAGCGGTCAGCAGTGGTGCACGTCAACCCTATCTATTGTGGACCGATAGCGGTCCTTACAGAACAGCAGACTGTACCGCACTCAAGCCTATGTACCGTAGCACCCTATACCAAGTTACCAGTCCTTATAAGAACTTTTGTGGACCAAGCAGGTTGTGTATTAGTGTTTAGCAGACTGTACGTCAGTCCCTATACCGCTGAAGGACTGCTGCAGTATAGGGCAGCGGTCAGCAGTGGTGCACGTCAACCCTATCTATTGTGGACCGATAGCGGTCCTTACAGAACAGCAGACTGTACCGCACTCAAGCCTATGTACCGTAGCACCCTATACCAAGTTACCAGTCCTTATAAGAACTTTTGTGGACCAAGCAGGTTGTGTATTAGTGTTTAGCAGACTGTACGTCAGTCCCTATACCGCTGAAGGACTGCTGCAGTATAGGGCAGCGGTCAGCAGTGGTGCACGTCAACCCTATCTATTGTGGACCGATAGCGGTCCTTACAGAACAGCAGACTGTACCGCACTCAAGCCTATGTACCGTAGCACCCTATACCAAGTTACCAGTCCTTATAAGAACTTTTGTGGAACAAGCAGGTTGTGTGTTAGTGATTAGCAGACTGTACGTCAGTCCCTATACCGCTGAAGGACTGCTGCAGTATAGGGCAGCGGTCAGCAGTGGTGCACGTCAACCCTATCTATTGTGGACCGATAGCGGTCCTTACAGAACAGCAGACTGTACCGCACTCAAGCCTATGTACCGTAGCACCCTATACCAAGTTACCAGTCCTTATAAGAACTTTTGTGGAACAAGTGAGTTGTGAATGTTTAGCAGACTGCAGCAGAAGGGCAGCAGTCAAGTATAATATCCTTTCTATATTTGGAAGAAAGAATATTATACATGTACAAGCCTATTACTGTACCACTGATACCAGTCCTGAAAAGAACCTTTGTGGAACTAATAATAACAGCAAGTCTTTAAAATTACCCTCACTGCCTGACAACACTGCTTCCTTCCTGTCCCTATACAAATTGGCAAAAAAAGAGAACGATTAGTGGTTACTGGAACAGCTCTTTTGTGGACCTTGATAGTAACAGCTAATGATGATGATGATGATGATGATGATGAAAGACTAATCTGGCTGTCCCTGTAGCATACACCGTCCTTTCCCTTTCTCTAAACTAACAAAAGACACTCAGGCTGCTGCAAGAATCAGCAGCACAGCAAACCTATCAACACCTAACACCTATACCAGTCCTGAAAAGAACTTTTGTGTACCAAATAGCTAGTGGTTTATCTCTCCCTACTCCACACAGGAACCTGTCCCTATCGTAACAGAAGAGAGAATGTAAAATGGCCACCGGATCGGGTGTATTTATAGGTTAGGGGGAATGTACAAGTGTCCATGTGCTGTCATGTCTCAATTGGCTGTCCTGTATCACATGATAAACGTGTCACCAAAGGTTAAAGTTCTTGTATACATTAAACACGTAAGTCCGCCGCGGCGAACGACGGAAAAAGGCGTTCGAACGTGCGGACCGCGAATGTCGGAAATTCGCCGCGAAACGACCGCCGGGCGAACCGTTCGGCCATCACTAACTCCCAGTAGTCCCAATGGCCAGTACATGCCTGGGTATTGCCGAGCCGGCTGAAAGATACTGGTACTACACGAGTGTTCTACAAGTATTCAAGTTTCCTTGTTCATGTTCTACAACGAAGTCTGTGGCAGAGACTTGTTCCTGATGTAAGCACCCTGTTGGCTGCTAGGCCTTGTGAGAGAGGGACTATCCAACTAGAGTGAACATCCAGCTGTGAATGGCTATTTTCTGGAATTAGTCAAAGTAAGCAAGTTCTTTATTATTGACTTTGACACTAAGAGTACCTGGACTTTTCTCCTAACCCTCTGATCCTATACTGAGAGACTGTTCGTTAACTACGTTTTTGCAAATAAAAATCCCTTTAAGCGTATCTGTCGTCAGTCTCTAACGTTTCTGGGCCATCTACCACGGGAAACCCCTAGACACGCAAATCGAGGTGAAGATGGTAACGGTAAGCCCAATCAAACCAGCAGCTCCTTCGGGGGTTGGTGCTACATTTGTTTTGTGCCGTGAGGACTAAGTCCTTCATTTTCCTCACTTCTTCTACTCTTCGTAACCAGAGAGCAATGGTCGGCGAGGAGCGTTGCTTCCACTGGAGGGGTATACACGCCTTTGCTGCATTAAGCAAATGGCGTAACGGGGACTTTTTGTATGTTTTGGAGGGTATCTTAGAGTGGTGTAATAAGAAAAACACTGCCTCCTCTGGAATCGAGTATTCTGTAAATTTTTGAGTGACTCGGCTGACTTCTCGCCAGAAGTCCTTCAATCTCGGGCAAACCCAGAAAATATGGATAAGGGTGCCCTCTTCCTCTCCACAGTGCCAGCCAGGTAGAGGGGAAGCATCTATGTAGCCTGGAGGGCATTGGGTACCAACGGGAAAGGAGCTTGAGATTTAAAAACGCCACCTTTTTAACCACTTCCATAGACTATCCAGGCCTATTCTGGCGCTCCTCTCCTACATGTAAAAATCATCTTTTTTTTTGCTAGAAAATTACTCAGAACCCCCAAAAATGATATATGTGTTTTTTAGCAGAGCCTAGGGAATAAAATGGTGGTCATTGCAACATTTTATGTCACACAGCATTTGCGCAGCAATTTCGAAACGCGTTTTTGTCATGAATTAAAAAAAACGTAAAAACCTCAGTCACTTACAGCATGTCAGGTAATGAAGATTCCCGGGTTGCTGTGGTCTCTCCTCCTCTTTTTTCTACCTGAGGGGAGGGGTCTATAGGAGAAGTGGAGAAGGCAGCCACATACCCCTGACCCTGCCTACCAACTCCAGCTGCCTCGGGAGATCGTGAACATCCCTGAGGGACAGCCTAACTTGATGAGATGACAGGGGAGTTACAGACAGCCTCCCCCTCCCCCACACCGCTGGATTCTATGCTGATCCAATCAACTTTTTACAAAGCTGCGATGACAGGGAAAGTGCCGGGGGCCCCACATGCACCCGGGGTCCCTGGGCAGTGCCTGACACCCCCCACCCCCAATGTGTGGCACCCGGGGAGGACCGCCCCCCCCGCACCCCCCCTTGGTACACCACTGTGCGGGAGCCACCTTGCCAGAATTAGTTTGCTTGAAGTTTCCTTTCATCTGACTAAACATGGCAGTCTAAAAGTTCCCAGCACCCCTGAGTATGTTGTTCTGGTGTTATAATGTGACAACACTCTAGCCTCATCTCCCATTTGTCCTCCCGAGCAGTCACCCTGTCATCCAGTGGTAACTACATGTGGCTGTTTCAAGGCACATTACACAAGCATGGTCCGCTGTTGTATTCATCAGGAAATTGTTTTCCTCTTAGCAAACACTGCTGATGCAGGGACATTTTTTCTTTATAGCCACACCAAAGACACAGTGACATTTTTCCTTCCAGTGACACCACTGAAGAAGTGACATTCTTTCCTTTCAGTGACACCATTGACTTGGTGACACCAACACAGGGACATTTTTTCCTTTGCTACTGTTAGCCCCTTATTTGTTCACCAATATTAAACTCTTCACATGCCACAAACATTAAATTTAGCTGAGTGCACCACTAATAGCCCCATCCCCTCCTCCACCTGGAGAGGGGGGGGGGAGGGGGGGTGTTTGCTTCTTTTGCATTGGGCACTGGATGGCCTTGTCTCAGCACTGCCTGAAGGGGTCACATTTGGCAGCAGCACTGCCTGCTGAATGCAAGTTGAAGTGTGACTTTTGCCGGTGTTCTGCCAAAAACTGTCCCCCCATTGGATAGTGTCTGCCCCGTACTGCGAAGGCGCATTGCTTGTGCAGTACGGAGGACAAGGAGACTCCGAAAGTCTCCAAAGATGAACAGCACCTGCGCACTGAGTCCAAGTTCAAGCCCCACCATCCAAGTGGACATACGGTAGCACTTGGTAACAGGGCCCCTTGCGGGCTCGCTTCGCTCGCCACTCTTTGGGCACAGCCTCGCTTCGCTCTGCAATTTTTTATTCTGACTCTATGTCCACTTGGATGGTGGGGCTTGAACCAGGCGCCGTTCATCTTCTGAGACTTTTGGTCGTCTCCTTGTCCTCCGTACTGCTCAAGGAACAGGAACGCAGGAGATAGTTTCTTGTGATGTTGGCCAAGGCGAAGGCAGAGATCCACTGGGCTGAACGGCTTAAGTAGGCAGGACTGACAAGCAGGATATCATCAACAGGTGAGTCACTGTGGAGAGATAGGAGCTGGCAATTAGCTGACAACTGAGCGGCCAGCTCTGAGAAGGAAGGGCTGAACCCAGCCCTGACATCCACACAGCAATGTGGTAGAGGGGAGGTTGTGAGCGGAGAGGCCCTGGGAGGGCAACTGAAATCTAGATGCAGCCGTGCGGCTTTTACTTGCCTGGCTCTATCGGGAGTCCCTGTATTCATTGCTGCCAGTTCTATTACAAAAAACGGCAGCCCCAGCATCATACCCCTGTTGTAGCAAATTGGAGCATGCTCTGCTGGGGGTTTTTCGCCTTCCTCTGGATAGACTGTGGGTATAGAATTGGATATATTGGATTGTTCAATAGTTTTTATTGTATTTATTTAATGTTTTTAAGGTTGAACTGGATGGACTTGTGTCTTTTTTCAACCTGACTAACTATGTAACTATGTAGCTTGCACAGCGTCCCTCCAGACATGCCCAGGCCGCAGTTCAGGTTTTGAATCATGTGTCCGGGTTTCAGGTGGACTGAAAGTCGGACACATGATTCAAAACCTGGACTGTCCTACATTATTTAGACAGGAATGTGGCTTGGAACAGGGTCTGGCAAGAGGGTGAGGGAGCACTATGTGCACCATATTACTGTTCTCTTTGGAGCGCGCACAAAGGTGCCCCAGGTCTTATACAGTACTATAGTGTATACTAAAAAGAATAAATAAAAAAAATAAAAATTGCTGTGCACTTCTAAAGTGTTCGGCTTAAAGAAAAAGTGGCAACCCTACTTGGGCCACAGGTTGGACATCTCTGATGTAGGGTAATTGGTATGATCTCTCCAGATGCTGGTTAAATGGTCTGCTTAAAACTCCACTCCTTGCAAAATCTTCCTACCGCCCCAACACATCCTGCTAGGATTTTTGGTTTCCCTACTTTGTGTAGACAGCTATACTCACCTAAGCCCCGCCCCCCATCCTGGCAGGGTTGCCAACCGCCTGAATATTTTCAGACAGTTCATAAAAATTGTCTGATTGTTACCTATCCATAAATGTCTGGGAATGGGCACCGAGCGCCCATCAAAAGTATGGCTGCCGTTGGCTTTGAATCTGTGCATGCACAATTCCGAAGCCGGCCCAATGCTACTCGGGCTGTGTGGCGGCAGGGTGGGACGGGAGACCCTGTCTGTAAGAAAAAAAAAATACAGACTCAGCCGCCGTAGCCAGCAGATCTGCAGTTCAGTTACAGCTTTACAGCAAGCAGAAGAAGGGAGAACGTCTAGCTCCACCCCAAAGCCAATAACACTTTCTGACTGCAACCTGCACCACTCACCAGACCGCCACATTCAGAAAAGTGACTGAGACACGGATGTTCGGTGCTGGATCGAAGGCGCGGCCACTCAAATAAGGTTAATGTATAAAACACAGGTGCACATTAACCCCTTGCCGACCACATAACTTAGTTATACGGCGGCAGATCGGCTCTCCTTTGCCAACTCACGTACTGGGTACGTGATCCGGCACTTCCGGGTAAGGGGCGTGCGCGTGCTGCGGCTGTGCTGTTATTTGACAAAGCACAAGCCAATCAGTGGGTGCCAGCACCCACTAATCAGATAGGACAGAGCTCTGTAAACAAGGCAGAGCTTCGTTCTGTCCGCAGGGATGTGATGGATTTTCTGTCCCTGTAAAGTACATCCCTTAGTAATAAAAAATAAAAAAACAGCGCACACAAGGCACACATTTAACCCTTTGGTCGCCCTAGATGTTTAACCCCTTCCCAGCCAGTGTCATTAGTACAGTGACAGTGCATAGCATTATTATTATTTAAGGTACTTATATTATGCAGCGCTTTACATATTACATAGTTAGTAAGGTTGAATAAAGACACCAGTTCAACCTGAGTGAGTGTCTACAATTGTCCTTATCCCTGTACATTGCCCACTCACATCAGTCCCTACCCTTAAGGAGCCCACAATCCAAGGTCCCCATTCATATACTAAAAATCAAAAAAATTGAGGTATCCTAGGTACTTCACTTTTTATAGCCAACATCCCAAAACGTAGAGATTCTACCAAAAAGCAAATCCCCTCAAAATGGCAGGACTTTTCAGGCATAAACTGTGAAACTTACAACATACATGTAAAATCATACAATCACTTTATTATAACAATTCATCAAAAACATACAAATAACAAATGTACATAATTTAGTATATTCTAATGTGCAGCCTAGTTACATACAACCAAACTTATTACAAAGAAGATTCTTTTCTATGTATGTATATATGTGGCATATATGTTACATCATCACATATGCACAAACAACTGAATCAATAATATGCATACGATATGTCCTACGCGTTATGGAGTTTTCTCCTTCTTCATGGATCCTTCGTTTATGCAGGTCTATATTATTCAAAAATCTGATCTAAAGTAGTGAATAAAAAACACACATGTACATGTATATAAACATTGTTAGTGTATAAAGAAAAAAAAACAAAAAAACATTATTTTTATTTTTTTTATATAGTCGTACTTACATGCACGCAAGTATGCCCCAATTAAGGTCATGAAATGACCAATTGATGTCAATCTTCAAATCGGTATAGTTGTAAATGTAATGGAGATAAAAATGTAAACCACACAGGGGGACAGGGTGTGAGACAGAAAAAACGCTTTCTCCTTTCTCCCCTATCCCAATGCACTGTGCGGAGTGATGAGGAAATGTTTAAGGGCCTCCCAAGGACACCCGGGACCGCGTGGATAGACAGCTGGAATCTATAGGTGAGGGGGAGATGCACAACGGAATAAAAGATTTTTTTTTGAATATGTGTACTAAGATAGTCGCATGTGCGCTCATATACTTTGTGTGTATATATATATATACACGGGTAGCTGGCCCCGCCGCCTGGTATGGACTTAAAGGGGAACCCCAACACTGAAAAAAATCGGCGTGGGGGTCCCCCCAAAGTCCACAACAGACCCTTGTCCGAGCACGCTACCCAGCCGGCCAGGAAAGGAGGGGCGAGCGAGCGCCCCCCCCCCTCCTGAGCCGTACCAGGCCCCCCACCCCAAAGCACCTTGTCCCCATGTTGATGAGGACAAGGGCCTCTTCCCGACAACCCTGGCCGTTGGTTGTCGGGGTCTACGGGCGGGGGGCTTATCGGAATCCGGGAGCCCCCTTTTAATAAGGGGACCCCCGGATACCGGCCCCCCACCCTATGTGAATGAGTATGGGGTACAATGTACCCCTACCCATTCACCTGTAAAATAAAGTACAAAAAAAAAAACACAACACACAAGATAAAATAATTTATTGCACAGCTCCGGGGGTCTTCCATCTTCGGGGGTCTTCTCGCCGGACTCCTCCGCTATCTTCTTGTAGCTCTTTTACTAGCGGAGGAGCCCGGCATTCTTCTTCATCGCCACGGCCTCTTCTTCCGACATCGGGGGTCTTGTCCCCCTCTTCGGTTCTTCTGTCGCCGCCGCCACCGCCGCCACCTTCCGTTCTTCTGTTCTTCTCTTCTTCTTCTCCTGGAGATGTTGACTCAACGTTCTCTCCGGCCGCAATGCCAGGGACGCGCTGCGCTGCGACTTATATAGGGACAAGGGGCGGTGTCACATGGGTTGATGTCACATGGGTTGGTCACATGGGTTGATGTCACATGGCGACAGTCCCAGCATCCTCCGGGACTGTGACATCGTAAGGGGCGGGGTCACCATGTGACACCAACCCATGTGACATCAACCCATGTGACACCGCCCCTTGTCCCTATATAAGTCGCAGCGCAGCGCGTCCCTGGCATTGCCGCCGGAGAGAACGTCGATTCAACATCTCCAGGAGAAGAAGAGAAGAACAGAAGAATGGAAGGCGGCGGCGACAGAAGAACCGAAGAGGGGGACAAGACCCCCGAAGTCGGAAGAAGAGGCCGCGGCGACGAAGAAGAATGCCGGGCTCCTCCGCTAGTAAAAGAGCTACAAGAAGATAGCGGAGGAGTCAGGCGAGAAGACCCCCGAAGACGGAAGACCCCCGGAGCTGTGCAATAAATTATTTTATCTTGTGTGTTGTGTTTTTTTTTTGTACTTTATTTTACAGGTGAATGGGTAGGGGTACATTGTTCCCTTTTGCCCTGCCTTAAAAACGGCCCTGGATATTGCTATAGGGAGAGGAGTGCATCTCTGGACTACATCCCCCATAGTGCCTTGCGTTAGTTCAAACTGCTTGACAGCTGGCCTGTCCCGACTGCTCTGCCGATATTCCATCGGCGAGGGACATTTCAGAGACAGATGTAAAAAAAAACACAGATTTTTACATACTGTCCCTGGTTTTACTGAGGCTGACAACCCTGATGGGGCCCCCTGGTGGCCCGGGGCCCTAGGGCAGTGACCAAATGGTCAGTCTGCCCCTGGACAGAAACCAATTAACCTACCTGCATGTGTTTGGAGTGTGCGAGGAAGCCAGAGTACCCGGAGGAAACCCACACAGGCACAGGGAGAACATGCAAACTCCAGGCAGGTAGTGTCGTGGTTGGGATTTGAACCAGAGACCCTTTTTACTGCTAGACGAGAGTGCTAACCACTACACCACTGTGCCACCTAAATATACACTGTACATTCACATCAGTCCCTACCCTCAAAGAGCTTACAATCTCAGGTCCCTAAACTCACATTCATATACTAGGGCCAATTGAGACAGCAGCCAATTAACCTCCCAGTATGTCTTTGGAGTGTGGGAGGAGACCGGAGTACCCCGGAGGAAACCCACACAGGCACATGGGGAACATGCACACTCAAGGCAGGTAATGTCACTGTATTAGTGTCACTGGTTCCCACAAAGTGTCAGTAAGTGTCAGGCTGTCCTCCGCAATATCGCAGTCCCGCTATAAGTCGCTTATCGCCTCCATTACTAGTATAAAATAAATAAATAGAAAATTCCAGTATATATCCCATAGTTTGTAGACACTATAACTTTAGCACAAACCAATCAATATAGGCTTATTGGGATTTTTTTTTAACCAAAAATATTTTATAATATTATTATTTTTTTATTGGATGTGTTCTATAACAGAAAATAAATATTGTTTTTTTTTTTCTTTTTCAAAATTGTCTGTCTTTTTTTTATTTATAGCGCAAAAAAAAACAAAAAAACCCAGTGGTGATCAATTACTACCAAAAGAGAGCTCTATTTGTGGGACAAAAAAACATAAATTTCATTTAGGTACAGCATTGCATGAATGCACAATTGAAAGTAACGCAGTACCGAATCGCAAAAAAAAATGTCCTGGTCATGAAGGGGGGTAAATCTTACGGAGATCCAGTGGTAAAGGAGGAGGAGGTAAGTTAGCACTATATAGGAGGTCTGTACTTTCTCTTTATTTGGGCTTATGATGTCTCTGATTTTTAGATATATGGTCTAGTATGCAATACATGAAATTTACATGAAGTCGGGGTCACGATGACAAACTGTGAACTTCATGTAGTGTAGACTAAACTATGCGGAAAAATTAGACACATCATAAACCAAAGTAAATCGTAAGTAAATACATTAGTGCTTAAAGGAACACAGCCTCTTTCCTCTCTCCTTCTCTATCCCTCCTCCCTCTCTCTCTGGGGACACTGATGCAAGGGGGTACTCTGGGGACATTGATGTAAGGAGTGAATCTGGACGCCTGGTGTATAGGGGGACTCCGGAGACATTGATGTAAGGAGTGAATCTGGGCACCCTGTGTATAGGGGGACTCCGGAGACATTGATGTAAGGAGTGAATCTGGGCACCCTGTGTATAAGGGGACTCCTGAGACATTGATGTAAGGAGTGAATCTGGGCACCCTGTGCATAGGGGGACTCCGGAGACATTGATGTAAGGAGTGAATCTGGGCACCCTGTGTATAGGGGGACTCCTGAGACATTGATGTATGGAGTGAATCTGGGCACCCTGTGTATAGGGGGACTCCTGAGACATTGATGTGAGGAGTGAATCTGGGCACCCTGTGTATAGGGGAACTCCTGAGACATTGATGTAAGGAGTGAATCTGGGTACCCTGTGTATAGGGGAACTCCGGAGACATTGATGTAAGGAGTGAATCTGGGTACCCTGTGTATAGGGGGACTCCGGAGACATTGATGTAAGGAGTGAATCTGGGCACCCTGTGTATAGGGGAACTCAGGAGACATTGATGTAAGGAGTGAATCTGGGCACCCTGTGTATAGGGGAACTCCGGAGACATTGATGTAAGGAGTTAATCTGGGCAACCTGTGTATAGAGGAACTCCGGAGACACTGATGTAAGGAGTGAATCTGGGAACCCGGTGTATAGGGGAACTCTGAGTACTTTGATGTAAGGAGTGAATCTGGGCACCCTGTGTATAGGGGAACTCCAGAGACATTGATGTAAGGAGTGAATCTGGGCAACTCTGGGTACTTTGATGTAAGGGGGTAGTCTGAAATAAGGGAGTCTCTGCAGACTCTGTAAAGAGGGACTCTGGCCACCCTGATGTATAAGAGAATGGTGAGGAATCTGTTGAAAGTGTGGACTCTGGGGACATGGATGTGAGGGAAAACACTGATGTGAATGGGGGGGGGGGGGGGGGTCATACTGACTACTGCACTCCATTTACATATATAATATACATTCACATCAGTCCCTGCCCTCAAGGAACTTGCAATCTAAGGTCCCTGACTCAGACTCATACATACACATACTAGAGCCAGTGTGGACAGGAGCCATTTAATCTATGAGCATGTCTTTGGAGTGTGGGAGAAAACCCACACAGGCACAGGGAGAACATGCAAACTCCATGCAGGTAGTGCCCTGGTTGGGATTTGAACTGACAACTTTAGTGCTGCTGGGCTCCATGTTACATAGTCCATCTTGTTCAACCAAAACAGGGGGGGGGGGGACAAGACAATAAAAGCATGACCAAATTTGCTCCAGCAGGGGGAAACATTCCTCCCTGATTCCCCAAGAGGCAATTGGATATTCCCTGGATCAACTTTACCTATAAATGTCAGTATCCAGTTGTATGATGTACATCTTTCCTCATAGCTGAGCTCCTCCATGCCTCTTATCAGTTTGGTTGCCCTTCTCTGCACTTTCTCCAGTTCCCCGATATCTTTTTTGAGAACTGGTGCCCAAAACTGAACTGCATATTCCAGATGAGGTCTTACTAATGCTTTGTACAGGGGGGCAAAATGATCTCTCTCTCTCTCTGGAGTCCATACCTCTCCTAATACAAGAAAGGACTTTGCGGAAACCGCAGCTTGGCCATTGTATTCTATTATTAAGCTTATTATCTACCAGAACACCCAGATCCTTCTCCAACATTGATTCCCCCAGTTGTACTCCCCCTCAGTGGTGGCTGGTGCTCAAAATTTTTTAGGGGGGCGCAAACAAACTGGAAAATTCTGAAAAAAACCTCATCAATTGCAGCCTTGCTGTACCATCAATTGCAGCCGCTGTGCCATCAAACTGCGCCACTGTGCCCATCAATTTCCGCCACTGTGCCCATCAATTGCTGCCACTATGCACATCAATTGCCACCACTGTACCCCATCAAACGCAGCCACATCAAATGCTGCCAGTGTATTCCCCGCCGACACTTACCTGTCTCGGTGTGACAGCTCTTCAATGTCTTCTCCCGTCCTCTCTTCCTGTCCTCTGCTATGAGTGGATGCCTAGCGTCCAATCACAGCGTCTGTCGTTTCAGCCAGCCAGGTGACGGGTTCCAGATCAGAGCACCTAAATGATGGAGAGGCGGCTTAGTGTTAGGAAAGTGAATATTCATTCACGTTTTTTAACGTGGGGGGGCCCCTGCACTTTCCCCAAAGAAGCTGCTCCTTGTGCCCACGCTGCCCAGAAATCGGGGGCCCTATGATGGCACTGAGACTGATGGATACACAACGATACCTATTATTTCACATCAGGGGCAGGACAGGAGCGCCAGTGATGCTCTGACCCCGCCCCACGCAGTTTGAATGTTCGGGACTCTGAGGCCATGGGGTAGGAGCTGGAGTGTGAGCTGCTGAGTTGGCAGCACTGAGAGCCCACCTGCGGAAGTAGCATCGTGGATGGTGTTATGGTGAGCCCAGCTGTCCAGCACTGTTTGCACCGAAGGGTTTGGAATGCCCAGAGGGATGCTCCCTTCTCCGCCCCTCCTTCTGCTTGCTTGATTGGTATAGGTGAGTCCAGTGCTGGAGGTGGGCACATAGCCAAAAGTTTACATGCACTGTATCTCCACTGGAAAAAGGGGTAATACATGGATGGAATAATGGTGCTGAGGGATATCAAGGGTGTATGGGGGGGGGGGAACAATGCTGAGAGTGGATCTGGGGTGTATAGGGGGTAGCAATGCTTGGGTTATCTTGGGTGGCTATAGTGCTGGGGAAATATCTAGGGTGCAGAGGGATCAGAGTTGTTACCTTACATGGCTCATGTGTAAGGTAAAGTCTACAGGTTTGGAAATATCAGTTTGTAAATGGATAGAAAACTGGCTAAAAGACAGAATTCAGAGAGTCGTGGTTAATGATTCTTACTCTGAATGGTCTAAGGTTACCAGTGGTGTACCCCAAGGTTCAGTGCTGGGACCAGAGGCGGCTCTAGGCTTTGTGAGGCCTTAGGCAAAATTTAGACATGAGGCCCTACTCACACCCTTTGCAGGGGTTAAGGAAGAACCCCGGGGGGGAGCTTCTTATTACTGCTGCTGCTTGTGTGGGTGGGATGTGTACTGCGCCAATCACATGGGATGAATAGGAGAGGAGGGTCAGCAAGGATTGGCGCAGTACACATCCCACCCACACAAGCAGCAGCACTAGTAAGATGCTCTGCCTCAGGGTCCTTCCTTAGCCCCTGAAGAAGGAGGTGGTAAAAAGGGGGTGTGGGTAGGAGATGAGTGATGCTTAGAGGAGAACTGGAGTGAAACTGCGGGATCCTGGTCTGTATAGGGAAAAAAAAGGAGAAGGATTTGTGCTGGCATGAGTGGGGGGGGGGGGGGATACTGTAGGTTGGTGAGGAATAGCTATAGTATAATCCAAGCAAATGGGCTGGCAGGGGGGAGGAAGGAAAGAAAGGAAAGAAGGAAAGAAAAGGTAGTATGGCGGTGGGTAGTATGTGCAGGAGAGGGGCACAGATTGTATGGCAGTGGGTGGTATGTGCAGGAGAGGGGCACAGATTGTATGGAGGTGGGTGGTATGTGCAGGAGAGGAGCACGGAGTGACTAGGGGTGGGTGGTATGTGCAAGAGGCGGCACTGAGTGAATGGGGGTGGGTGGTATGTGCAGGAGGGGGGCACAGAATGAATGGGGGTGGGTGGTATGTGAAGGAGGGGGCATGGAGTGAATGGGGGTGGGTGGTATGTGCAGGAGGGGGGCACAGAATGAATGGGGGTGGGTGGTATGTGAAGGAGGGGGCATGGAGTGAATGGGGGTGGGTGGTATGTGAAGGAGGGGGCATGGAGTGAATGGGGGTGGGTGGTATGTGCAGGAGGGGGCACAGAGTGACTGGGGGTGGGTGGTATGTGCAGGAGGGGGGTACGGAGTGACTAGGGGTGGGTGGTATGTGCAGGAGAGGAGCACGGAGTGACTAGGGGTGGGTGGTATGTGCAGGAGTGGGCACAGAGTGACTAGGGGTGGGTGGTATGTGCAGGAGGGGGCACAGAGTGACTAGGGGTGGGTGGTATGTGCAGGAGGGGCACAGAGTGACTAGGGGTGGGTGGTATGTGCAGGAGGGGGCACAGAGTGAATGGGGGTGGGTGGTATGTGCAGGAGGGGGGCACGGAGTGAATGGGGGTGGGTGGCATGAAGGAGGGGGGCACGGAGTGAATGGGGGTGGGTGGTATGTGCAGGACGGGGGCATGGAGTGAATGGGGGTGGGTGGTATGAAGGAGGGGGGAATGGAGTGAATGGGGGTGGGTGGTATGAAGGAGGGGGGAATGGAGTGAATGGGGGTGGGTGGTATGAAGGAGGGGGGAATGGAGTGAATGGGGGTGGGTGGTATGTGCAGGAGGGGGGTGCAGATGGGTTGAAAGTGTATGGTGTGAACAAGCCCTAATGCATTGCTCCAGCACTGTAGAGAGTGACCACTGGTATGCACTGAAGAAGTGAAGCTAGCTGCACACACACACACAGCACCAGAACTGGCCTGGCACCTCCCTGCAGACATTGCTCTCACCCCCGACATCTCAACACAGTAATAACTCCCGGAAACTTACTGCCAAACTTACCACCCTGCACACACCCTGCAGAATGGACTCACGCCGCTTGTATCCCTCCCCGTGGGATCTCCGATCTTGGCGCTATGAGCTCTCAGCATCCCATTCACTCCCATCTCAGCACTTGTCAGCTGCAGCTCCGCCTCCTCCCTTGTTGTAAGATTTTTTCTGAAAGTGCAGGAGTACATTGAGCGGGAGCGCCAGAAAGAGCTGAGAGAGAGGGAGAGAGGATAATCCATGCCCGTGCGCGGCCGTGTTTTTAAAAACGCGACAGGAGCCAGAGAGTGACAGGCACGGCTTTGTCTCATCCAGACAATGGGTACTCTGTAAGCCAGCCTCAGAGTTGGCTCTTAGGCAAATTAGGCAGATGCAAGCGATGCCCCTTTGAGCGCGAGGCCTTAGGCAACCGCCTAATTTGCCTAATTAGAGAGCCGCCTCTGGCTGGGACCCTTACTTTTTAAAATCTTTATAAATGATATTGGGTCTGGGATCAAAAGTAACATTTCCGTCTTTGCAGATGACACCGAGCTGTGCAGTGGAATAACGTCCTTACAGGATGTCTCCAATTTACAAGCCGACCTCAATGCTCTGTCTAATTGGGCGACTATGTGGCAGATGAGGTTTAATCTTGAGAAATGTAAAGTTCTGCACTTGGGGGCTAAGAATATGCATCATACATGCTAGGGGGAGTACAACTGGGGGAATCCACAGTGGAGAAGGATCTGGGGGTTTTGGTAGATCATAAGCTCATAAATAACATGCAATGCCAAGCTGCGGTTTCTAAAGCGAGCAAAGTCCTTTCTTGTATTAGGAGAGGTATGAACTCCAGAGAGAGAGAGATCATTTTGCCCCCCTGTACAAATCATTAGTAAGACCTCATCTGGAATATGCAGTTAAGTTTTGGGCTCCAGTTCTCAAAAAGGATATCGGGGACCTGGAGAAAGTGCAGAGAAGGGCAACCAAACTGATAAGAGGCATGGAGGAGCTCAGCTATGAGGAAAGATTAGAGGAACTGAATTTATTCACTCTTGATAAGAGGAGATTAAAGCGGTTCTGCACCTAAAATAAAAATATTAAAAGCCAGCAGCTACTAATATTGCAGCTGCTGACTTTTAATAAATTGACACTTACCTGTCCCAGGGTCCAGCGATGTCGGCGGCAGATGACGAGCGATCGCTCGTCTCGCTGCTGCCCCCGCCGCCATCCTCTGTCAGGGAATCGGGAAGTGAAGCATTACAGCTTCACTGCCCGGTTCCCTACTGCGCATGCGCGAGTCACGCTGCGCGTCTCTTATGGTCCCCCGCTGTGTTTCTGGGAACTGTGTGTTTCCCAGAACACAACGGGGATCGGCGCGTCTGCGGGGGTCTGCGGCGGTCTGGCCGGAAGTGGGTGCAGTTTCCTGGATTATCCAGGTAACTGCACCCCCCTCCCCCCTGAAAGGTGCCGATTGTGGCACCGGAGGGGGGGAGGGATCAGATGAGCGGAACTTCCCCTTTAGGGTGAAGAACCGCTTTAAGGGGGGATATGTTCAACATGTACAAATATATAAGGGGTCCATATAGTGAACTTGGTGTCGAGTTATTCACTTTACAGTCAACAAAGAGGACAAGGGGGCACTCTTTACATCTAGAGGAAAAGAGATTTCATCTCCAAATACGGAAAGGTTTCTTCACAGTAAGAGCTGTTAAATTGTGGAAAAGACTCCCTGGCCAGCTCAGTGGATTGCTTTAAGAAAGGCCTGGATTATTTCCTAAGTGTACATAATATAACGGGGTACTGACATTTATAGGTAAAGTTGATCCGGGGAAAATCCGATTGCCTCTCGGGGGATCAGGAAGGAAATTTTTCCCCTGCTTTAGCAAATTGGATCATGCTCTGCTGGGGTTTTTTGCCTTCCTCTGGATCAACTGTGGGTATAGAATTGGGTATATGGGATTGTATGATATTATATATATATATATATATATATATATATATATATATATATATATATATATATATATATTTTTTTTTTTATTTATTTTTATTTTTTTTTACGCGCGGGAGATTTCTTTCCGGCCGCCGGCCACTGACGGATTTTCAGGCCGAGAATCCCCTCGTGCGCATGCGCCGCTGCAGTCAGCGGCGCATACCGAGGGGAATATCTCCTAAACCGTACAGGTTTAGGAGATATTTTTTTTACCTACAGGTAAGCCTTATTATAGGCTTTCCTGTAGGTAAAAGTTACAAAAAAGGGTATACAACCACTTTAAGACGGCCTCGCCATGTGTGGGGAACTGTATCGAATGCTTTGGCAAAATCCAAGTATATCACGTCCACCGCTACCCCTCTGTCCAAGGTTTTACTTACCTCCTCATAAAAAGAAATCAGGTTTGTTTGACAACAATATTTCTTTCGCGCAACTCATCTATGTGGTCTTTTATTAAACTCTCCAATATTTTCCCAGATGTGGAAGTTAAACTAACAGGTCTATAGTTACTTGGCAAAGACTTTGATGCCTTTTTAAATAAGGGCACCACATTGGCTCTACATCAACCCAGTGGTACCATTCCAGTCATTAACAAGTCCCTAAAAATTAGAAACAATGGCTTTGAAATTACAGAGCTCAATTCTTTTAGGATCCATGGGTGGAAGCCATCAGGTCCAGGTGCTTTATCCACCTTTATTCTGTCTAAATATTTTTGGACCATATCCCTTTTGAGCCATTGTGGATCATTTGGGGCTGTGCCCCTTCCGCCCCCATTACGGACATGAGCTCCCCCATGCTCCTTTGTATACACAGAGCTGAAGAAAATATTTAATAAATTTACCTTCTCTTTGTCCACAGTCACCCCCTCTAGATTATTTTGTAAAGGGCCTACATGCTCAGACTTGACCTTTTTATTACTAATATATTTAAAGAATTTTTTGCAATCTGTTGTTTGCTTTGAATTTTTGTGGCCTTTTTTTGTTATATTCTTTGTAACATTTCAAATAATGATAGTTTTCCTTCATTTTTATATTTTTTTAAAAGCTCTTTTCTTATAGTTTATAGCTTTTTTAACTTTGGCCGTGAGCCACATAGGTTTTATTTTTAGCCTATTATACTTATTGCCCATGGGAATAAACTTTGCAGTGAGTTCACAGTCTTTTTTGAAGACTTTCTTGGGAAATTTTCTCTCTTAAAGCGGTCGTAAAAACTGCAGCCTTTAAAAAAAAAAAAAAAAAACCTGCAAGACAAATTGCATAATGTGCTAGTATGCATTATGAAATGCTTACCGTAGAATGAAGCTCTCCAGTGGCGCACTTGTCACCGCTGACAGGGCTCTATCTTCACCTGGTCTTCCTTCCCAAATTCACGTGCTTCGGCTGTCGGACTGGTGAAGCCACAATGACGTCATGCTCACAGCAAACAGCTCTGAAGGGACGGCACGGGTATGCCGTCCTTTCAGTGCACATGCGCCCGTGGCGTCACCGGCTGCATGCAGTGTGCATATCTCCTTAACAGTGCTTAGGAGGAGAACACGTTTAGGAGATATACACTGTACCTACAGTTAAGCCTTATTATAGACTTACAGTACCTGTGGGCACAAGTTAAAAAAAAAATGACTTTACTTCCACTTTAACCACTTCAATACCAGGCATTTGTACACCTTCCTGCCCAGGCCAATTTTCAGCTTTCTGCGCTGTCGCTGTTTAAATGACAATTGCACGGTCATACAACACTGTACCCAAACAGAATTTTTATCATTTTGTTCCCACAAATAGAACTTTCTTTTGGTGGTATTTGATCACCTCTGCAGTTTTTATTTTTTGCTAAACAAATAGAAAACGACCGAAAATTAAAAAAAAAATTGAAAGTTTTGCTTTTGTTTCTGTTATAAAATTTTGTAAATAAGTACGTTTTCTCCTTCATCGATTGGGCACTGATAAGGCGGCACTGATGAGGTGGCACCGATGAGGTGGCACCAATGAGCAGGCACTGACAGGCACCGACGATGGGTGGTACTGATATGCAGCACTAATGGGCATTGATGGCACTGATGGGCACTGAAAGGCTGCAACAATGGGTACTTATGGGTGGCACTGATGGGTACTGATAGGCGGCACTGCTGGGCACTGATGGGCATTGATACGTGACACTGATATGCATCCCTGGTGGCACTGGCAGTGGTAGGCATTGTGAGTGGGCACTGATTGGCAGCTGCCTGGGCATTGACTGGCAGCTGCCTTGGCACAGATTTGCATTTCCCTGGTGGTCTGGGGAGGGGGGCATACCTAGTGGTCCTGATGGTGGCATGATGGTGGTCCTGGGCGGGATCCGAGGGCGGGCTGCGCTGATAACCAATCAACACAGACCCCCCCCCTGTCAGGACAGCCACTGATTGGCTCTCCTTTACTCATGTTTGTCAGAAGCGAGTGAGGAAAAGCCAATCACCGGCTCTTCCTGTTTACAACGTGATCAGCCGTGATTGGACACTGCTGATCATGGGGTAAGTAGCCTCCATTGGAGGCTCTTGACCGAGATCGGTTTATCAGACTTACACACCGCACCAGCGATTGCAGCGATGCGCGCCCTCCACGGGCGCGTGGCGGCTGCTGTCCTGCAGGACGTCATATGACGCCCAGTCAGGATAACTGAACCACCGCCTGGCGGTAATCCTGCTATAGGCCAGGCGTGGTTAAAGTTACGTGTTTTTATATTTCCTGTATGTGTTTGTTGCTTACAGCTAATATTAAATTAAATCATGTTATGGTCACTGCTACCTAGATGTTCTTTTATATGAATATTAGTAATAAGCTCTGCGTGGTTTGAAATAACAAAGGTCCAGCAGAGCGTCATTCTAGTCTGGGCCTCTATGAACTGGACCAAAAAAATGTCTTTATATTTATAAATTTTTTCCCTTTAACTGTCCGATCAGTGCCATTAACCACTTGCTTACTGGGCACTTAAACACCCTTCCTGACCAGACCAATTTTCAGCTTTTGGTGCTCTCACACTTTGAATGACAATTACTCAGTCATGCAACACTGTACCCAAATGAATTTTGTGTCCTTTTTTTCCCACAAATAGAGCTTTCTTTTGGTGGTATTTGATCACCTCTGGGGTTTTTATTTTTTGCGCTATAAATGAAAAAAGACAGAAAATTTTGAAAAAAAACGCATATTTCTTTGTTTCTGTGATAAAATTTTGCAAATTATTATTTTTTTTTCATGAATTTTGGCCACAATTTATACTGCTACATATCTTTGGTAAAAATAACCCAAATTAGTGGATATTATTTGGTCTTTGTGAAAGTTAGAGAGTCTACAAGCTGTGGTGCGAATCGCACAAAATTGATCACACCTGATGTACTGGTGGCCGATCTCATTTCTTGCGGCCCGAACAAGTCAGGAAAGTACAAATACCCCACAAATGACCCCTTTTTTGAAAGTAGACATTCCAAGGTATTTACTAAGATGCATGGTGAGGTTTTTGATGTTGTCATCTTTTTCCCACAATTCTTTGCAAAATTAAGATTTTTTATTTTATTTTTTTCTCACAAAATTTTCAATGTAATAGGTTATTTCTCTCACATGGCATGTGTATACCACAAATGACACCCCAAAATACATTCTGCTACTCCTTCTGAGTATTACGATACCAAATGTGTGAGACTTTTACACAGCCTGGCCACATACAGAGGCCCAATATTGAAATAGCACCATCAGGCGTTCTAGGAGCATAAATTACACATTTCATTTCTCAACCACCTATTACATTTTTGAAGGCCCTGGAGCACCAGGACAATGGAAATGCCCACAAAGTGACCCCATTTTGGAAAGCTAACACCCCAACGTATAATCTATGAGGCATATTGAGTCGTTTGATCTGGCAGATGACACTGACAGGTGACGCTGATTTGGCAGGTGACACTGACAGGTGACGCTGATCACAGGTGACATTGACGTGGCAGGTGGCACTGACGACACGTGGCACTGACAACAGGTGGCACTGATGACATGTGGCACTGACAAATGGCACTGGAGGCAGATGGCACTGGAGGCAGATGGGGCTGACAGATGGGGCTGACAGATGTCGCTGGCAGATGTCGCTTGCAGATGTCGCTGACAGATGGCACTGGGGCTGGCACTGGCAGATGGCACTGGCACTGGCAGATGGTGCTGGCTATTTGCTCTGGCTAATTGCTCTGGCAAATGGGGCTGGCAGATGGCACTGCGGCTGGCAGATGGCACTGGCGCTGGCAGGTGGCGCTGGCAGGTGGCGCTGGCAGGTGGCACTGGCACTGACGGCACTGGGGCTGACGGCACTGGGGCTGAAGGATGGCACTGGCGCTGGCAGGTGGCACTGGCGCTGGCAGGTGGCACTGGCGCTGGCAGGTGGCACTGGCGCTGGCAGGTGGCACTGGCGCTGACGGCACTGGGGCTGACGGCAATGGGGCTGACGGATGGCACTGGCGCTGGCAGGTGGCACTGGTGCTGGCAGGTGGCACTGGCACTGGCAGGTGGCACTGGCGGCACTGGCGAATACAAAACTTCTGCGATGCACGCCCCCGGCGGTGCGCATTGCGGAAGTAAACACAAGGACGTCCAGGGACGACCAGGCGAAGGAACCCGCCTGCTCTACGGCCGTCATTCGGCTATAGGGCGGGTGGGAGGTGGTTAAAGAGGAAGTAAACCCTGATGGGTTTACTTCCTCTTTCATTCCCTGCAAAGGCAAAGCATAATGGACTACTGTGCATCGCATAGTAGTCCATTATGTGTCACTTACCTGACACAGGAGCCAGCGGTGTCACCGCTGTCCCCTGTAGTCCGGCGCATCCATCTTCTCGCAGCTCCGCCGCTGTCATTCGGTGAAGCCGCGATGACGTCACTCCCGCGCATGTGCACGGGAGCCGACACGCGCAGCATCTTCGTCGTTGACGATGCTGCGATCAGTGCGCCTGCGCGCCGCTGTCTACGGTGCATGCGCCGTAGACAGCGGTGCCTGTCTTCGGGCAAATATCTCTTAAACCGTATAGGTTTAGGAGATATTTCTTGGACCTACAGGTAAGCCTTAATCTAGGCTTACCTGTAGGTCAAAGTGTGTTGTAAGGGTTTACAACCACTTTAATCCAGTCAATTTCCAGGTAGTTAAAATCCCCCATTATTATCACTGTCCCAGCCCTTGCAGCCCTTTCCATCTGTGCAAGGAGCTGAGTCTCCACCTCCTCACTAACATTGGGTGGTCTATAACAAACTCCAATGATTAACTTTGAACTACGCACATCTGTATGCAGTTCCACCCATAATGCTTCAGCCACATCACACTCTCCATCGGCTAGGTCCTCTTTCACAACGTCTTTGAGATCACTTCCCTCATAGAGACAGACACCACCTTTGCTTTTTACCCTGTCTCTCCGAAAGAGTGCATAGCCAGGAATATTAACAACCCAGTCATGTGAAGAATGAAGCCAAGGGGGCGGGGCCTGACCTTGCGTGGCGTAGGATGCGTGTCTCCGGAGCTCCGCCGAGTAATCCTTTTTTTTTCTCCCTGCACAGACCTGGAAGGCTTCCCTTATCTCCGGTAGTCATGTCTCCCCCGAAATCCCAGCGATCGGCAGCAGCAAGGCTGGCACAATACATGTAAGTGAGGAGGGAGAGGAAAATGGCGGAGCTGAGGAGACGGGAGGAGAAAACGGGACGGGAGACACAGATAGACTACTTGAGGCTATTACACTATGCCGCACATCCCTCACATCACAAATTGAGGAAGTGCAAATGGACATCTCCTTAATGCGGCAAGACTTTCAGAAATTGCGTGAGCGGGTCAGGGATACTGAGACCCGTATTATCAACGTGGAGGATGCTCTCCCGCCATTACAAAACGGCTCAGACCGCATGCAGAAGCAAATAGATCAAATGCTTGCTAATCAGGATGATATGGAGAATCACATACGCAGATGCAACATCCGTCTGATTGGTCTCCCAGAAGGAACAGAAGGTAAAGACCCAACAACTTTTCTGGAGCAATTTCTGATTAACACATATGGCCGTGAATCTTTTTCCCCCATGCTGGCGGTGGAGCGTGCGCACCGTATGCCCGCTAAGCCTCCACCGCAGGGAGCCCCTCCACGCACCTTTATTGCAAAGCTCTTGAACTATAAAGATAGGGATGGTGCCCTACGCATGGCCAGAGAAAAGAGTAACATACCGGTCGGCAATACTAAAGTGGCAATTTTCCCTGATTTCTCTGCGGAAATCCAGAAACGCCGACAGAGCTTCATGGAGGCGAAAAGATTGCCACGTGCGCAACAAGTGAAGTACTCCATGCTATTCCCAGCGCGCCTCAGAGTGGAGGCCGGAGACCGGGCGCTCTTCTTTGAACAACCCAGAGAGGTCATATCCTGGCTGGAGCGCAGAGCGACTCTGGATAGAGCTGATTGAGAGACCGTTGAATGGGTGAGATATGCTCTCCTCTTCTTTCACTTAACGTCATGGAGCCATAGCCTGTTACCCGGTGTACTCTTCCTGTTTCAACACCTTTAGTATGCTGGCTCCGACGCTTTCCGGGACTGGGCACATCCATAGTGACAAGGTTCCCTGAGCCCTTTACACTTTGAGGTCTCCTAGACCTAGACAGAAACCTTCCACCCCCTAGCCAGATGGAGGAAGAACTCTCCTGCCTTCTGGTGGTGTCAATGTTTATGGAAGTTTTTCTTTTTTTGATGTCCCCACTGAGGGACTTTTTCTTTATACATACCTGTTGGTTTTATTTTTTTCACGGAGCACGGGGAAATAGGTTAGTCCTACTGACCAACCGCATGGTGCAAAGAAAAACTGCCCTATTTTCCACTGGGACCTTTCATTATGATGATGTGGTTGACCACTGGGACTGGACCTTAGAAGACACTTTTGCCTCTTCACACGGGTCACCCCTGTGTATTGTTATGCAGGGTGGCCTGTTTCAATTTACCCACTGGTCCCGGTGGCTACAGCTGCTTTTTTTAGGTTTATTTTCATCAGTTTTTTTTTTTGATTCGAAGAAAATAGTTTTCCCAGATGGACATTTTTGGTTTTTGAGGGACTATACCCGCACAAGTTGGGGCAGGTGCAGGGTAGGGTGGGGGAAGGGGGGTAGGTTATATTGAGTTTTTATGCAGAAGATTACTATGAACATGTCAGAGATCATAATTGGAATATGTGTCACTCTTACCAAATGTATATTGCAAATAGTACATGTGCAGTTGATATTTATGCTTGACCGAGAACTATTGTATGAAGGTGCAGCCACAGGGGCGCCGGTATGTGGAACACCAGAGGTATTACTTACTGTATATGACTTTGTATGGCGTCTGTAAGATTTTTTACCTGGAATGTGAGGGGCCTGCGTGACAAAATTAAGCGCATAGCAGCCTTCACGTTCCTTAAGAAACAGAGGGCAGAGGTGATGGTGTTGGTTGAGACACACGTGGAAGGTGGAATGCAGATGGCCTTAAACGCCCTTGGATTGGCTGGGTGTTTCACTCCACCTACACGTCCCACTCTAGAGGGGTCTCAGTGCTCATAGCCAAATCTGTCCAATTTGAGCTCTGTGAGGCGCTCACAGATCCACAGGGCAGATACGTTTTTCTACATACTAAGCTCTATGGGGAACCCTTTCTAATTATGGCCTTTTATATCCCTCCTCCATTCACCATGTCATTAATTGTTGAAGGACTTACCTTTATGGCCAGGCACCCCTCGATACCGGTAATATGGCTGGGGGATTTTAACACTACGCTTAATTCTAGACTGGACAGGCTCAAACCCCCCTGCGTTGACAGCAGGGCAAATGGGAGACACTAGGTTCTCCAAGCTCTTAGCCACCATCCATCTAGTAGATACTTGGAGACACAAGTTCCCTCATGCGCGAGAATACTCGTGCTTCTCACCCACCCACGGATCCCTCTCGCGCATTGACTTTATACTAATCTCTCAACAACTTACCTCCAGGCTTATGGAGGTAACGTTTTGCCCCAGGCTTCTGTCTGACCACAGCCCATATTCCATAGTGCTTGGAGAACCCCTTAATAGGCCCCCACGGACGTGGCGGTTAAACCCATTTTGGTTGTCACTGTTGCCAGAGGATGAGACCATAGAAGCAGAATGGAAAAGGTTCTTTGGGGAAAATGACCACACAGCTTCAGTTTCGGCGGTGTGGGACACATTTAAGCTACATGCTCGCTCGGTACTGACTACCCACATTAAGAGACTGAAGGCAGACTCTGCAGATACCTTTAACAAGGCTGTCTCAGAGTTAAGCTCCATTGAACACACATACATAACGGATCCATCTCCGACGAACGCGGACGCACTTAGACTACAGTCGAGGGTAGTTTCCCAATTACAACATGAAAAGACCCGGCAGAAAGTTTTCTTTATCAAACAGAAACATTTTGAAAATGGGGAAAGAGCTGGAAAGCTACTCGCGTATTTAGTACATAAAGAAGATAGGCCCCCGATTGTTATTTCTCTGCATGGACAGGGAGATACGGTGATTACAGATCCCCTCCCCCCCCCCCCCCCCCCCCCAGGTAACATCTAGATTCAGGAAATTTTTTTGCGGACTTATACACCACCACGGTCTCTGACGACACTACCCCAATGGACAGATTCTTAGAGCATGTTTCCCTCCCCCAAGTAACTGAGGGTCAGGTGAAGGCCCTTGAGGCTCCTCTCACTTCTGATGAAATAGCCCGTTCCATTGCGGAATTTGCAAGATCCAAGTCCCCGGGGTCAGATGGCCTTCCCATTGAATTTTATTCCCGTTACCAAGAAATACTGGCACCGAAACTTCTCACCCTCTATAAATGTATTTTTGAAACCCTGACACTACCGCCCTCTATGAGGGAAGCCACGATAGTTTTAATACCCAAACCAGGCAAGGACCCAGGTTACCCAGAATCCTACCGACCTATCTCCTTATTGCAGGTGGACATTAAGATTTTAGCTAAGGTACTAGCTACGCGATTGAACGGCGTGATACTTAGCCTGATCCACGCAGATTAAGCGGGATTCATGCCGGGTCGTAATACGTCATTCAATCTACGCAGGCTTTTTATTAATCTCCAGGCCACCCACGAAGAAGTTGGTGCGTGGGTGGTGGTGTCACTGGACACAGCCAAGGCATTCGACTCAGTGGAATGGACGGGCCAACCTCACACCACGCTGTCACTTACGTAACAATGCCACACTCAGCTGCACCCAGCACAAAGATTTTCCAGCTTGCGGGACCACAATCTAGGTGCGGGTAGCTTGAGAGCGATTGTCACTGGTCTAATTACACAATTAACCCTTTAACTGCCACCACCCCCGTTTAAAGACAGAGCCGGGGGGACTCGTAATTTTAGCAATACCAATTATAAGTTTAGAATAAGCGCCTGCAACACACACTGCCACCACAGACAGGTCTGCTCAGTGCCTAAGGCCTCTTTCACACTGACGTCCCGTTCAGGCCCGCCTGTCAGTTTTTCAGGCGGACCTGAACGGGTGCTCCATAGAGGTCTATGGAGCATCGGATGTCAGCGGTGACATGTCCGCTGACATCCGACCCGCTCCGATCCGAAAAAGTGTAACGGAGGAAAAAGCTATTTTTCCATCCGTCTGCGGATCGGATCGGGTGACGACGGGCACTGCGGTCCGTCGTCATCCGATCTCCCATAGGGGAGAGCGGCGCTGTGACAGGTCCGTCCCTGCGCAGTGTGCAGAGACGGAGCTGTCATCTCCCTGCTCAGCGGGGATCGGCGGAGTGATCCCCGCTGAGCAAACGGACATCCACGGGGCGGATCAAAACTGATCCGCCCCGTGTGAAAGGACCCTTACTCTACCACAGTAGCGCCCTTTTAAGAGACAGGTTCGTTTATAGTTTGCATCAAGAGCTTTAAAGACAAGGTTAACACTTTTCAACATAAGGGTTTATTATGAAAAGGTCAAGGTTGGTGCGAATAAAACATTTACAGAAAAAGGATGTTTCAAAAAATAAAGACAATATACAGCCACAAAGAAATAAGGTAGAATTGGGAAGGAAGGATACTTGCAATTAATGTCCGAGGGTTGATTAGAGTTCGATCGATGAGCAAAGGTAATCGGTTCTCAAACTTGGCAGATCTTCCTGCTTGGATGGTAAAAGGAGAACTGACCATTGCCTTGGCCTCTACTCTTTTCTGTCAAATCAAAGGGGGTGTTGACCAGTAACCAATCGTCTGGTCATCTTGTTTAGGGGTTGGTTGCTGGGAGGTGTCTACACTCATGACCCTGTCCCAGGTACACTTTGTGATACATATTCATATCTCTGCCTCTCTACTGTTTATAGACTGCAGATATCCATTTTAGTGATCAGCATGATATTTGCTTCAAAACAAGTCCACACATGACAGGTTTCCCATTTCAGGGTTACCTAGGAGGAGTAAGGGGTCCCAGTGGCTTCCCATATGACCTGACATAGGGGTGTCTAGACTTGAAATGTTAGAAATTATCTGAGGAAACTAAATATGTCCATATAATGGCTGTGCTATGATTGCTTTGAAAGTTATAAAAAATGTTGAAGTTTCAAAACGATACTAATCTGTCTGCAGTCTATGTGGTGGGAGGTATTTACGACAGGTATCTGTTGGTTCTCTGAATGGAGAGGGTGACAGTTTTACGACCGGCCTGAATATCTTGCCAGGCAACTTGAGCCTTGTTTATTGATCTAGCCTGGTTCTGCTTCCTCTGCCGAGATAACCTTTCTTTCCTTTTGAAAATTTTAAAAGCTTTGGATTCCTAAGACAAGGAGGGGGGAGTTAAGATTATTCTAAGGTTAGCCAAATTTTCATGGCTGCTTTCCAAACAACATGGAAACTAGTTACAATATCTCCTGTCTCAGACGTGATATCGTTACAGAGGTATCTTTGGAGGTGCCTGGAGGGCTATGGCTTTGGACCTAATTTTATTAGGTGGGTTAAGCTGCTGTACCAACCCCCAATAGCCAAGGTGGTGGCGAATGGATGGTCCTCCCAGTCATTTAGCCTCAGTAGAGGTACCAGGCAAGGGTGCCCGCTATCCCCACTACTCTACGCGTTGGCTGCAGAACCCTTGGCTGTGTCGATCCGTGCTGACCCTGAGATCAAGGGGCTGATGGTCGGGCATCTGACTGAAAAAATAAGTCTCTACGCGGATGACACCCTGCTTTACCTGTCGGACTCTGGCCCCTCCCTTGCAAAAGCCCTACACACGATCGAGTGGTTTGGTAGCTTCTCCGGTCTTCGTATAAACTGGGGGAAATCCCAAATCTCACCCATAGATAGTTTCCCACCATCGGAATGCCAAGACAATCTGCCCCATTAGCAAGTTGGAACTATTAAGTATCTGGGTGTACATGTCACTAGGAATACGGCAGAATATATAACGTTCAGGGCAGGACTTACCATTGGGCTTGACTGGGCTCAAGCCCATGGGCCCCACCCAATAGGGGGCCCCGCGGGCTCCACCGAGATACATAGCCGCATGTACTCAGTTGGGCTCCACTTACAGTCACTCCCTATGATGGACATAACACAGGGACTGGGTATGACTGTGAGCCAAGCCGAGTACACTCGGCTACTCTCGGCTCCGCTTGGGACTGCGAGAGGACCCGAGAGCTGCCGGGAGGACCCGAGAACCGTCTAGAGCTGCCAAGAGCCACCAAGAGGACTGAGAGCCGCCAAGAGGTCCCGAGAGCCGACGAGATACACAAGACTGTGTATTTTTAAACTTCAAGGCTGCAAATGACACTGACAAGGCTGCAATGACACTGGACAAGGCTGCAGATGGACACTGATAAGGCTGCATTGATGGGCGTTTAAATGTAAGTTTTTTTCGTTAAACTTCCTTCCTAAAAGTTTTGTTCCTTAAATTCTCTCCTAAACTTGGGGTGTGTGTCATACGCCGATAAATACGGTTATAGAAGGTAGGGCCCGAAAGTGACTCAAGCCCAGGGGCCCCCACCACCCTAAGTCCTGCCCTGATAACATTGCATATAGAACCATTGTTCTCCCTAGTTCGCACTAAAATTCAAGCCTGGTCCCATCTCCCCCTTGGGGTCTGGGGGCGCATTAATTTGATTAAAATGGTCTTACTACCTAAGGTGTTATATGTGTTATGGCACACCCCAGTCTATCTGCTGCTAAAATACTTTAAATCCCTTGAAAGTCTTCTTAGGCCCTTTGTATGGGGGAATAATAGGCATAAGCTTCCATGGCAAGCTCTGAAAAACCCAACAGATATGGGTGGTATGGCCCTTCCTGATCTAAATCACTATTATGTTGCATCACAACTCTTTCATGTGGATAAGACTGATAAACAACACTTTCTCACCCTTCTCTGCCCCCATTGGGCGCAAATTGTTGGCGACCCGATAGCTGCTATATCGGTAGGGGTTGGAGGCTTGCCACCAAAGCCAAGCAGACGCTCCATGCTCTTTCATTATAGACGAATATGGGAACTAGCGTCAGCCAAATTAAATTTAACATCACCAAATGACTATACGCCACTTTGGTATAAGAAACAATTACCAGAACTTCAAAATATCCAGAGCGCTATGCTATGGGTCTCAAGGGGAATGTACTACATGCATCACCTGATTCACAGGGGAATCATTAAAACGTTTCAAACAATCCAGGAGGAATTTGGCGTTCCTGACAATATGCTATTCCAGTACCTTCAGGTCCGGCATGCACTTAGGGCACAGTTCCCACAGTCGCCGCCCTAGCCTGCTCCCAACCCTATTATTGCAATAGTGAAGGATACTGATTCCAAAAAGCTTATCTCGTGCTTTTACGGCATGCTCACGGCTCCCGTCTCGGCGAGACTGGCATATTCTCTAAAGTCTCGTTGGGAGGGTGATGTGGGAGTGCTGACGGATGAGGAATGGGAGGAGGCTCTGGAGACGTGCAAGATGGTGTCCCCTAGACTTCAAAATAGGCTATCTCAAATTTACATAACTCATAGGGCATATCTTATCCCCCTCAGGACTGCCAAGTATAATGAGAACCAATCTGTGCTTTGCCCTATGTGTACCCTTGAGACGGGGACGTTCTTCCACCTTATCTGGTCTTGCCCTAAACTACAGGAACTCTGTAATCAAACAGTGTCCTTTCTGCACGATGTCATGGGATCACCCCTAGCCCTTGACCCCAAACCCTGTCTCCTAGGGATATTTCCTGAAGTTCTGGATAAATCTACCAAAACATTTTTACAAGAAACCTTGTTTTCTGTTAGGAAAGTGATAGCTAGGCAGTGGATGAGATCCCTTCCACCCAAGGTAGCGGATTGGAAACGGGAAGTTAATCTGACACTCCCATACAAAAAATTCATATATAAAAATAGGGGATGCCCAACCAAATACAATAAAATCTGGGATAAGTGGCTGCAAGAGGATGACACATGTACTTAGGAAATTTGGAGTACTGTTGAAATGGATGAAATGTATATGGTGGTACATTGCTCTGCTATAATACCTATTGCATATTGTGATGACGAAATATTCCTCTATGTGCTGTTATGACTATTGTGAAGCACTTCCTGACTGTTTGGTGCTTCCTGCTATGATTGTAATCTCTGCAATAATGTTCAATAAACAACACCTGTTTAATATAAAAAAAAAAAAAGAATGAAGCCAAGATTCAGCAATACCGATTACATCATAGCTCTCCTTGTGCACCAGAGCTTCCAACTCCCCTATTTTGCTTGGCAGTAGGGATGAGCCGAACACCCCCCGGTTCGGTTCGCACCAGAACTTGCGAACGACCCCCGCGTTCGGTACGAACGTTAGAACCCCATTGAAGTCTATGGGACTCGAACGTTCGAATTGGAAAGTGCTCATTTTAACGGCTAATATGCAAGATAGTGTCCTAAAAAGGGTTTGGCGACCTGCCTCCTGCCTCAGGGGACATGGGTCACTGCAAAAAAAAGTTTTAAAAACTACCGTTTTGGCGGGAGCACTGATTTTAATGACGATTAAAGTGAAAAAAAAAAAGTGAAATATTCCTTTAAATATGGTGCCTGCGGGGTGTCTGTAGTATGCCTGTGAAGTGCCACGTGTTTCCCGTGTTTAGAACAGTCCCTGCACAAAATGACATTAAACGGAAATAACACCATTTAAAACTGCTTGCGGTTTTAATGTTATATCTGGTTCCTGCAATATGGTTGAAAATCATTGAGAAACATGGCATGGGTAGCCCTCCCTGCCCATTACCAGCCTATTTGGGTCTTGTACGCATATTAAGGGGAACCCCGTACCCATATTAAAAAAAGGAAATGCGTGTGGCCCCCAGGCCCTATATACTCAGAACAGCAGTATACAGGCGGTGCAAACAAGACAGGGACTGTGTAGGTTTGTTGTGTTAAGTTGAATCTGTTTGTCATTTTCAACCGGTACATTTTTAAAGTGTAGCTCCAGTCAAAAAAACTATCTTTAAGCTTTTTGGAAAACATAGGGAAGGGTTATCACCCCTGTATAATTTGTTTTGTCGTCCATCTTTTTTCATCTCACTTGCTGCTGTCTCCTTGCGTTTGCAAGTAGGAGATGTTTGTAAGTTGGATGTTTGAAAGTAGGGGCCTGCCCTATATTATAGCGGTATGTACTGGGTACAGAACACGCAGACAGCACGCACTATCTCCTAACACTACTGACTGCAAGCTCTATTATTAACCACTTGTTAGCCCAATGTTTGCATAAAGTGAAAGATGAAGTTATGCTGAGTAAATAGATATCAAACATGTCACTCTTCAAAATTGCACATGCCCGTTGAATGGCGCCAAACGTCGCTACTTAAAAAATCCCCATAGGCGACGCTTTAAATATTTTTTTACTGGTTACATGTTTTGAGTTGCAGAGGAGGTCTAGGACTAGAATTATTGCTCTCGCTCTAACATTCTCGGCGATACCTCACATGTGTGGCACATGCGAGCACATGGGGACATGGGCGCTTTAATTTTTATTTTATTTTTTTATTGTTCATTTTACTTTATTTATTTTAGTTTGACATTTTTTTTCCCAAAAATATATTTTTGATCACTTTTATTCCTATTACAAGAAATGTAAACATCCCTTGTAATAGGAATATGGGGTGACAGGTCCTCTTTACAGTGAAATCTGGGGGGTCAATATGACCCCACATCTCACCTCTAGGCTGGGAAGCCTGAAATAAAAAATAAAAAAAAGATTCTGGCTTTGATCGTACTGGCGAGTTGGTAGAAGCACCGGAGGGCGGTGAGGGGTGGGGGGCGTCTATGGCTGGGTATTTCAGGGTATCACCGAGTATGGCTGGGTATCTCTGAGTATGGCTGGGTATGGCAATTTATGGCAGGGTATTACAGAGTATTGGCGGGGTATTGGCGGGGTACTACAGAGTAATAGCAGGGTACTGCACTGCAGAGTAATGGCAGGGTACTGCACTGCAGAGTAATGGCGGGGTACTGCACTGCAGAGTAATGGCAGGGTACTGCACTGCAGAGTAATGGCGGGGTACTGCAGAGTAATGGCGGGGTACTGCACTGCAGAGTAATGGCAGGGTACTGCACTGCAGAGTAATGGCGGGGTACTGCACTGCAGAGTAATGGCGGGGTACTGCACTGCAGAGTAATGGCGGGGTACTGCAGAGTAATGGCGGGGTACTGCACTGCAGAGTAATGGCAGGGTACTGCACTGCAGAGTAATGGCGGGGTACTGCACTGCAGAGTAATGGCAGGGTACTGCACTGCAGAGTAATGGCGGGGTACTGCACTGCAGAGTAATGGCAGGGTACTGCAGAGTAATGGCGGGGTACTGCACTGCAGAGTAATGGCAGGGTACTGCACTGCAGAGTAATGGCGGGGTACTGCACTGCAGAGTAATGGCAGGGTACTGCACTGCAGAGTAATGGCGGGGTACTGCACTGCAGAGTAATGGCGGGGTACTGCACTGCAGAGTAATGGCGGGGTACTACAGAGTAATGGCAGGGTACTGCACTGCAGAGTAATGGCAGGGTACTGCACTGCAGAGTAATGGCGGGGTACTGCACTGCAGAGTAATGGCGGGGTACTGCAGAGTAATGGCAGGGTACTGCAGAGTATGCACTGGTATTGCAGAGTATTGGCAGGGAATTGAGGGGTTAAATTCGGTGAGCAGCGATGTGGGCACTGCAGATGCAGCCCACATCGCTGCTGACACCGATCTCTTTCCCCTCCGCTGTACCGATCGGTACAGAAAGGGGAGGGAGGAACAGGCGTCATAACATGACGCCGGTTTGTTTCCAAGTGATCACTCCGTCATTTGACGGAGCAATCACGTGGTAAACGGCCGCTATGAGCGGCCGTTTACCGTGATGCGCCGGGTCCTATGGACCCGGCGGTCACGGATGCTCTCGAGTGCGCACACCTCGGGGCACGCGAGAGCAGAATTCTGGGAGGCCGTTAATTAACGGCCTCTCTGAGTTAAACAACCGCCCTGAAGCCGTTAATCGGCAATGGGCAGTTGTTAAGTGGTTAAAGCTAGATCACTAGCTATATAGGTGAGGTGAATATAGTGGTGTATACTGCAGTCAGGGCACAGACAACAACCACTACACAGCAGCAAGATAGGAAATCAGCCAAAAACGATTGGTGTGTACTGTGTTGAAGGTACACAGAACACCCACTGCTTCAGATGCAAAGTAACACACTACAGGAGGCCGCCTTAAAGGCGGCCTTATATAGTGTGGGGCGTGCACTACACAGCCTGAGCTATGATTGGCCACAGGCAGGATGTCTGTGGCCAATCATGGCTCTCCTCGCTGCCGGCGCTGCGATTGGCCAAGCATGCGGGGTCACAGTGCATGCTTGGCCAATCATCGGGCAGCAATGCACTGCGCCAACGCAGTGCATTGTGGTCCGCGCGCGCGTCACTCGAATTTTGACGCGAACGGCCAAAACGTTCGGAATTCGCCGAACGGCCGAACGGCCAATGTTCGAGTCGAACGTAAGTTCGAGTCGAACACGAAGCTCATCCCTACTTGGCAGACATCTGGCATTGGTGAACAAACTGATTTTAATTATTTAATTGATTGTCACATTTTGCACACGTGTTTTGCATATTTTTACTTTTAGTACAAATAGTACCATTTCCAATGGTTGTTTGTAACATAGGAACCTTCTTATCACCTACCATAGCCCTCCCCTCTCATTTCCCCATCCCACCCACTAATAGGGACAGACCCCTCTCTGCCCCCATTATAATCAAATTCTCCCTCCATCCTAGTTTAACCACTTAAGGACCTAGCCTCTTTCTGAGATTTGTTGTTTACAAGTTAAAAACAGGGTTTTTTTTTTTTGCGAGAAAATTACTTAGAACCCCCAAACATTATACATTTTGTTTTCTAAAACCCTAGAGAATAAAATGGCAGTTGTTGCAATACTTTCTGTCACACCGTATTTGGGAAGCGAGCTTACAAGCGCACTTTTTTTGGAAAAAGTACACTTTTTTGAATGAAAAAATAAGACAACAGTAAAGTTAGCCCAATTTTATTTTTATATTGTGAAAGATAATGTTACACCGAGTAAATTGATACACATGTCACACTTCAAAATTGCGGCCGCTTGTGGAATGGCAACAAAATTTTACCCTTATGTAGCACTGACTCCCGAAGGAGCGGCTGGTTTGATTTGGGCCTGCACTCTAGTAACAACACCCCACTAACTTGGCTCAGTCCCCTTGACACAGCTGTGGTGCAATACAATACAATATATCACAATATACCTGTATTGCCCTCTCAGGATCCACTGGCTCTGCCTGCTGGGAGAAAACAATACTCCACACAAGAAGGTACTTAACTAAAGTATATTTTACTATAGATAGTTGTAAATAGGTGATTACAGAAATTGTACTGTCATCCAACATAGATTGACAGGACAATTAACTTTGATAAAACAGTTGCAAACAATATATATATATATATATATATATATATATATATATATATATGGGAGCTCCCCCCACTTTTATAGCTATGTGTGAGATCTCACTTAAAGTACTCAGTCTTTATCTTCGGATCTTCGCTAGCAAGGGTGACTCCATATAAATTTGTAATCCATGGTTAAAGCAGTTAAAGTTGAATTAAGAATGATCCTAGTCTTGCTTACACAAATATAATACAGTACTTGAAGTGTGATAGTAAGTAGGCCTTATGCCTGCCTAGTGCCAGTTGCTATACTCCTCCTCCGTGGGACTAAGTATCCCAGCGAGGCCTGTATATAAGTCTGAAGAGAAAAAAAGGGAAAAAGATCGCGCTACAGAATGATGTATACAAGTCAAAATAATGCTGCAGTTCTAATATATACCAAAAAATATATGTGAGTAAAAAGAAAACAGAGAAAAACGCGCAATCCCTAAAGTTTAGAATAGGGTGACTGGTCCCTCCAATTGGGGGACAAAACTTAAAAAACAGGCTAGTGGACAAATGTAATATCCCCTAGTGCAGGGGCCAATATGTGTTCGTGAAAACACTGTGCATACTGAACTTAATAGGCAACAAAAGTTCTATTAAATATACAAAATATACATTTACATAAAAAGACAAAAATTACAAAAATCATATGTGTGAACAAGTGACCTTAGTAGAAATAATACTCTATAGTGAAATACAAAACGTGAAACAAAATTGATCAGCAAATAATCATAAATTGTAGTCCATAAATAAAACTGAAAAGGAACACCACGTGTATCAAATAGCCTCAGAATTCTGGTTGCTGCTCCAACTTATGGAAAAAGCTATAGTGCATCACCACCAAAGGGATAAGATGGCTTCTTACCAGATATCCTGGTAAATCACACTTTGACAAATCCAACCACCATGGGTGTCTGATTCCCCAGCTTTATTGATGCTCGGATGTCCTGGTAGATCACACTTTAACAGATCGAACCGAACCACGTGGCACCAAGTGCCAGTTCAAAGGTATTCCAATAGATTGATAGGAAGTTGACCATAAAACGGAAAAATACTCCAAATAGTGAAATACCGTTTATTAAAATATATAAAAGAGGAAGAAATACACTTACAGTATTGATGAAAAAGAAGGCATATCAAAAAAGGGATGCGTCGGCCGAACACAGTATTCCACAATTTGTATCCTTATGTTGAACGAGAGGCAAATCCTAGCGTGTCACACCGCCCTACGCGTTTCGTGATAAATCACGTCGTCTTGGGGTATATAAGTCTGACTAGGTGCAATGGTTTAGAAAACGGTGGGTAGCAACCCGCTCACCAACTGGATCGGGAACCTTGGTATAGTAACTATGGTCCGGTAGTTGCAGCTTGCTTCTAAGCAATTGATGGTGACACAGACTGCTGCAATTTGGTGGGACACAGGCTGCATGTAAGGAGGGACTCCGCTGGGGACACCTGATGGCATCTGGTGTCAGGTGACGTGGCTAGTGACGCGCTCATGGCTCCCACTGATTCAGCATTATGGTGAGTTGAATTATTTCATTTTATATTACAATGTAATAATAGAAATAATCCACTTCAATCATCCTGACACCATAACAACCATGGTGCCGGGATGATTGAAGTGCTAACAGCCGGCTGGTGATCAGTGAGTATGAGTTGTTTTTTACAGCTTTTTACACACTGATCACCAGCATAGTAACACACAGTGTAAAACACAATGTCTCAAAACACATATCCCCAAAACACGTCCCCACATAGTAAAAACACCTGTCCCACACGTATGTCTAAGCAAAATCATATGTCCCAATGATTATCTGTCCGTGATCACCTGCGCACATCTGTACATGACCATTTGCGTACATCTGTCCGTGATCACACAAACCAATTATTATACACTTATGCCCTCTACACACGGTCGGACATTCCGACGACAAAATCCATTGGATTTTTTCCAACGGATTTTGGCCCAAACTTCTCTTGCATACACACGGTCGCACAAAGTTGTTGGAAAATCCGATCGTTCGGAATGAGGTGACGTAAATCACGTACGACTGGACTATAAGGAGGGCAGTAGCCAATAGCTTTCCTCTCGTAATTTATTCTGAGCATGCGTGGTACTTTGCCCGTCGGAATTGTCTACACACAAGCAGAATTTAAACGATCGGATTTTGTTGTCGGAAAATTTTAGATCCAGCTCTCAAACTTTGTGTGTCGGAAATCCCGACGGAAAAAGTCCGATGGAGCCCACACACACGATTGGATTTTCCGACAACACGATCCGATCGCACATTTTCTGTCGGAAAGTCCGACCGTGTGTACAGGGCATTAACGGGATTTTTTTTTACCAAAGACATGTAGCAGAATACATTTTGGCTTAAATGTATGACAAAATTCAATTTTATTGGATATCTTTTAAAATAGAATAAAGAAAATATATTTTTTTTTTATTTCAAAATTTCCTCTATTTTTCGCTTATATCACAAAAAAATAAAAAACGGAGTCGTGAATAAATACCACCAAAAGAAATCTCTATTTGTGCGAACAAAATGATAAAAATGTCATTTGGGTACAGCGTAGCATGACTGCGCAATTGTCATTGAAAATGCGAGAGCGCTGAAAATTGGCCTGGGAAGGAAAGGGGGCGAAAGTGCCCAGTGTTGATGTGGTTAAACACGGTTCACTTTATTTCTATATTGATTATTGTATATTGATGCACTTTTATATAGATTTATGTAAATTACAGGCAGGGCCGTCTTTAAGGCAGGGCAAAAGGGGCAGCTGCCCTGGGCCCTGTCATTGTTGTGGGGCCCCAAAGCAGCTGCCTCATACTTATCAACTATCCCAGTGTAAATTCCCTTGTCCCTTGAAGTTTTAGTCCTGTGCTGTGTCCCAATATCTGTGTGAAGTGCTGCTACTAATGCTGCCCAGCTCTGCCCTATTGTTGTGTACAGATGACTCACCTGCAGACCCTGTGTTTACATGTAAATAACCGGCATTCATATGTAAATAGTGGCGGCATTACTAAGTAAATAGATGCGGCCGGCAGAATTGATATGTAAATAAAGGTGGCATTCATATGTATATTATGCTCCCCTGCAGTGAGGAGATGATGTGCTGTAACCTCTAGCAACCAGTCAGTGAGCCGTAATATGTACTGTAACCTCTAGCAACCAGTCATTAAGCAGTAATGATATGCTGTAACTGCTGGCAACCAATCGCAATTGCTGTCTGATCTGATAAAGTAAACTGTTTTTAAGTCCAGCTGCTATTTATTGTATGTCTCAGAGCAGGTGGAGTGCAAAGAAATTTTTTGCCCGGGGTCCAATCAATATTAAAGACGGCCCTGATTACAGGTTGCCACTGCAATTATCGCACAGGGTTTCATATTTCTCTATTGCATATGAATGCAACATGTGTATATAGAGGTGTGTATGCTACACAGGTTGCCATTGGGAGTATCGCATAGGATTGCAATTTTTTTATTGTCTATGATCGCAACTTGTAAATTGCATAAGATTGCATTATTATGTTCACTAGATTTTTTTTACATAGGAATGGAATATCTTACCACCACTATATAACTGCAGTCAGTATATTAGGATTTAGTACGATTACCATATGATTTTATTTGGATAGCGCAGCATTATATTGGTATGAATTTTTATTTGGCACGAGCCTATGGGACGGGATCAATGCTAGCAGCTGTCCTTTAATCATCTCTAATTATCATTTGGATTTTCACATGGTGGCTCGCAAGACTTTGTTTGTTTTTTAGGATATTCTTGGTGTTCTGTGGAAGGCAGTATTTCCTTCTCAACAAGCTACTGGCAATGTTACACAAGGCCTCCAGACTCAGAATAACTTCCTTAGAATGGACCTTGACCCACCCCAAACCACCCCACATTTCTATCATTTCATTTCTCTCCCCTTTCTCTGTTAGCCCCGGTTTACACAGGGGCGACTTGGCCACCTGACAAGTCGCGTTCCCCTCTGTACTATGGAACCGTTCTAATAGGAACGACTCAAGTCGCTCCGACGTAGAAAAAGGTTCCTTTACTACTTTGGGACGACTTCAGTGCGACTTGCATTGACTTCTATACAGAAGTCATTTTGCAAGCCGCCGCTGAAGTCGTGTGCATGTCGCCTTACAAGAGTCGCGCTGCCCCTGTGTGACCCGGGGCTTACAATCTGAATTTTGTTTATTTACTTTCTTTTTTCAGGAAATACATTCCTGCGTCATCAGGTGGAACAGCTGTCTTCTCCTGGCTTTTCCTGGCAAGAAACTTGAAAAGACAGCAAGCTACTGCTGTGCAAGCTATTGCAAGAAGATGGCTGGACGGCTATAGAAATACAGCTGGGGGAGGTTCAAAGACTCTATGCAAGCTTCCTTTGTCACCCACTACTGGCACAATGGACACTCCGATTCACGGTGAGTCTTGTGGGAACCATCTTATTTCCTATCTTAATTTAGGATCCACAATAACGAGCTTCTGAGCTCCCCAGGTAGGCAATAAACAAAGGAAACTGAAAAAGTTTAGACACAGCCACACATTATCAACACTTTGTTAGGAACACTACAGTTAGACCCCTTTCACACCACACCGCCCATAGCGTAGGCGGTAAAACGCCGCTAGCGCATTTCGGCCGCTAGTGGGGTGCTTTTACCCCCCGCTAGCAGCCGAGATAGGGTTAAAACTGCTGGCAATACGCCGCAATAGCTGCGTTTTGGCAGCGGTATTACAGTGCTGCCCCATTGATTTCAATGGGGAGCAGCGGTGGAGAAGCGGTAAACACACCGCTCCTTCACCACTCCAAAGAAGCTGCTGGCAGGACTTTTCCTGACATCCTGCCAGCGCACCGCTGCAGTGTGAAAGCCCACTACAGACAATGGTGCAGCTTTTTTAGAGCGGATTGCAGGCGCTATTTCTAACGCTATAGCGCCTGCAAAACGCCCTGGTGTGAAAGGGGTCTTACATTACTAGGTAATGCCTCCCTTTGACTTCATAAATGTCTTAATTCCTTAACCGCTTGAGCCCCGGAAGGATTTGCCCCCTTCCTGGACCAGAGCACTTTTTGTAGTTCAGTACTGCGTTGCTTTAACTGACAATTGCGCGGTCGTCCGACGTTACACCCAAACAAAATTGACGTCCCCTTTTCCCCACAGATAGAGCTTTCTGTTGGTGGTATTTGATCGCCTCTGCGGTTTTTTATTTTTTGCGCTATAAACAAAAAACAATTTTGAAAAAACAAAAAGCATTATTTTTTACTTTTTGCTATAATAAATATCCCCCAAAAATATATAAAACATTTTTTTTCTCAGTTTAGGCCGATATGTATTCTACATATTTTTGGTAAAAAATTAAAAAAAATCGCAATAAGTGTATATTGATTGGTTTGCGCAAAACTTATAGCATCTACAAAATAGGGGATAGATTTATAGCATTTATTTTTTTTACTAGTAATGGCGGTTATCTGCGACATTATGGTGGACACATCGGACAATTTTGACACATTTTTGGGACCACTGGAATTAATACAGTGATCAGTGCTATACAATTGCATTGATTACTGTCAAATGTCACTGACAGGGAAGGGGTTAACACTAGGGGGTGATCGAGGGGTTAACTGTGTTTCCTGGGAGGTGATTCTAACTGAAGCGGGAGGGGACTGACTGAAGGAAGTGACGGATAGTGATTCCTAGCTAATAGGAACACACAATCTGTCACTCCTGTTAGAACAGAACAGGGAAGTGTGTGTTTCCATTTTCCGTGATCTGTCCCTGGTGCTCGCGATCGCTCGTGGCCGGCGGTTATCGCGACTGTCGGCCACGAGCACAGGCACCCCCGCTGTGCTGCAGGCACGCGCGCGCCTGCTATCCTTACCCCACGAGCCAACGTATAGCTACGACAGCTCGCGCAGAGGTGCCAACCTGCCGCAGTATAACAGCGGCAGTTGGTCGGGAAGCGATTAAAGAATGGATTCCACAAACATTCCTTTGAGATTGCAGTCCGTGTTTATATAATCATAGTTAAAGGATAAGTTCACCTTTGGGAACATGTTGCATGCTCCCAATGCTGCAGCCGCTGCCTGATCCCCACACGCGCTCCCTGTGACAGCGGTATGGGAAGAAGTTCCCCGAACTAGCTGTCAATTTTTGAAATCAGTGTGGCCATGCGAGGCTCCGCCCACACGGCTGCATCATTCATTCTTTAACACAGCTGTGTGTGAATGATCTACAAGCCCCGACATCCTTTGCGGCTGTTGGCTTGTAGTTCAAAATGAACTACCACGGTGCTGTGGAGCACCGTGGTAGTTCATTGATTCTTCCTGTCAGTGTATCTGCTTGCCCGTACTGACAGATCTGCAGGAGACCTGCATGGCACCAGCCATCTGCTGATCGCTGGTCCAATGCTATACGAGCTCAAAAATCTTTTTTTATAAAGTTGCATTTTTTTTTTTAAAGTGAACATGTCTTAAAGTCCTGAAAAGTTTGTGTTGACTCCTGCTGAATGCATTGAGAGTTTTTCTCCAAAATGATTTGTCTTCTGTTTGGTTCCTAAATCCTTGCATCGGCATATTCAAAATTTCCGTGATTGTCTCACCCATCTTATTGCTGGTTGTCCTCTTTTCCCTTCGACTTTTCCAATAAGTTTGCTTCTTTGCATGTGTTTTTTTTTTTGAAAATGTCTTTTTATTAAACATTTTTACTTACAACATACAACATCCACTGGGTCATGTCAATATAACAGTAACCAGTGAGACGGCCTCGCAGTGCCCAACAAAACTTATACTAACCCCTCCCCCCCCCTTACCCTCCCCCCATTGTCATAGCTCAGGTGGCTGTCAGAAAAATCATCACCTTATCCTATGCATACTCCCAGATGCTCAGGTTGAAAGAATCTTTATGTATAAATTTATTCTACTCATTCGTTTCCATTTGACCTTGCGTTGTAGTGTTGTGTTGCACCTCTCATGGTATTTCCATGAGGACCTGCCCTTCTGTTAGGTCAAACAACTCTTCTCTCCCACTGTTATGTGCTATCCAGGAGTCTCATACTTTCCCCCTCGACCCACTGCGTTATCGGAATCGCACCATGCCTTCCATACCTTATTTCTCCAAAAGTTAATGTCTGGGGGTTGTTTATTTTTCCATTTGAGCAGAATGGCCTTCTTGCCATAGAATAATAAAATGGTGAGTAGAGATCTCAGTGCCCTCGAAGGAACCACCTCCTCCACCAATCCCAGCAACCACACCCACAGACATCAGTGGAATAGGTACCACCAACAGGTCCGAGATGCAAGCCGTGACCTCCCTCCAAAAGTCCTGAATGTGTGAGCACTGCCGGGGAGAAGGAGCATCTCCAACACTCCGCCGCTGCAGTCCCATATATCTTGGCAAGTCTGGCTGGAGTATAGTAGCTTCTATGTAAAAATTTCAATTGTATCAATTGGTCTCTAGCTGAAACTAAATGCCTAAAAGGCTGTGGCCAGAGGTCATCTCAGCCCTCCCCCTGCAGATTAGGGACTTCCATTTCCCATTTTGGTCTAAAGTTAGTTACTGCTTTTGGTGTGCTTTTAAATAGTTCCTTGTATGTCAAAGAGAGTGTTTTGGTCAGGACCTCCGTGGAAAGCAGAGATTCAAGCGTCGAAGGCAGAGACTCCACCCTCAACCCTTCAAACTGTGCCTGAAATGCATGGCGAAGCTGAAAAAAACAAAAGAAGTAGGAATTGGGAAGGTCATGTCTTGACTTTAGTTGGGGAAAAGTCTGTAAGTCCCCCAGTGTGTAAGCCCTAGTACACATGGTCGGACATTCCGACAACCAAATCCGTTGGATTTTGTCTGAAACTGTTGCATACACACGGTCGGACAAAGTTGTCGAAAAATCAGATCGTTCAGAACGTGATGACGTTATTTAGTTACGAAGGGACTATGTTCAGGCTAGTAGCCAATATCTTTGATGTAGGAATTTGATCTGAGCATGCGTGGCACTTTGTCCGATCGGAATTCTCTACAGATGGAGTATGTCCGATTGGAGCATTTTGTCGGAAAATTTGACCAACAAGTTGGAAAACTTGGTCCGTCGGATACTCCGACGGAAACAGTCCGATGGAGGCCACACACAGTCGGAATATCTGACAAAACGGTCCGATCGGACACATTCCGTCAGAATCTCCAACCGTGTGTACAAAGGCTAATGTCTTTGAGCGTTTTTACCCCTTTTAACGCCCATACCACGGGATCAGGCAAGTTATAGAAATGGGGCAACTTCCGGTTCATCCATAAAGGAGTGGACGGGGACATTCCCATATAACTAGGAGATGCTAATTTAACTACCAGCTCCCATGCTCTAATCGTAGCCGACATCGTTAATGTTATGGGCACATCTGATTTGGTACCCCTAAACAGAGCAAGGCGTAGACTTTCGTAAGATCCAAGATGGGCTGCCTCCAGTACCGTGGCCAAGTCCCCCTCATCTGATATTAGCTATCTACGGGCAAACACCATTTGCCCCGCAATATAATATTTATGCCAATCTGGTAGTGCTAGCCCTCCTCGATCAGTGGGTTCTTGTAGAACTTTGATCCCTATTCTAGGTGCTTTTGGTGCCCATAGGTATGAACGAATAATACCGTCTAATTGCTTGAAAAAGGATTTTGGTATCCCTACCGGCGTATATCTAAGAAAGTAAAGTATTACTGGAAGGATTTTCATTTTATGTAGGCAAATTCTACCTATCAACGATAGAGGTAATTTGACCCAGGCCTGCGTTTTTTGCTTGAGAAGTAACAGCAACGGGAGTAGGTTCAAGGTCCAGTAGTCCTGCACATTCGCTGTAATTCTTACACCCAGATACTTAAGGGAGTCAACCCACAGTAATGGTAGGTCTGGATCTACTCTGTCCTTAGCCCCGTTATCTAGCAGAAGGATTAATGACCAGTTAACCCTGAGCCCAGAGTATGTGGTAAATTTCCCAAAGATTTTCAGCACCGCCCTTAGGGAGTCCGCCGGATTATTTAGAAACAAGAGCATGTCATCCGCATACAGTGCAAGTGTTTCCTGGATTGAGCCCACCCTAATGGCCCTAACCTCCTCTGCCAACCTTAGTGTAATGGCCAGGGGCTCCATAACCAGGGCAAAGAGAAAAGGAGATAATGGGCAGCCCTGTCTGGTTCCCCTACCCACCGCAAAAAAAATCTGACATCCTAGACTCCAATCTAATGCCCATTTTGGGGTTCTTATATAACATGGAGATCCATTTTCGAAAACTGAGGCCCAAAACCCATGACCTCCAGCCCCTTAAGCATGTACCCCCAATCCACGGAGTCGAACGCTTTTTCTATGTCTATGGACACTATTGTTCTGGAGTTCGAGTCCGTGGATGGTAGCTGTAAGCCCCCGTACACACGGTCAGACATTCCGACAACCAAATACGTCGGATTTTGTCCAAAACTGTTGCATACACGCAGTCGGACAAAGTTGTCAGAAAATCCGATCGTACTTAACGTGATGATGTTATTTCGTTAGGACGGGACTACGTTCAGGCTAGTAGCCAATAGCTTTGGTCTAGGAATTTGATCTGAGCATGCGTGGCACTTTGTCCGATCGGAATTCTCTACACATGATCATGTTGTCGGAAAATTTTATATCCCAGCTGGAAAACTTGGTTCGTCGGATACTCCAACGGAAACAGTCCGATGGAGCCCACACACTGTCAGATTATCCGACAACATGGTCCGATTGGACATTGTCCATCGGAATGTCCGACCGTGTGTACAAGGGTTAAGTGTGTGACAAGTCTCCTCAAGTTTGTGTGTGTCGACTTCCCCAGCATGAACCCTGTCTGGTCTATATTAACTATCATTGGTATGACTTTGGCAAGTCTGGTCGCTAGGATTTTGGTTAAAATCTTAAGGTCTGTATTCAAAAGTGCAATGGGGCGGTATGATGCACATTCGGTCGGGTCTTTCCCTGGTTTCAATATCAAAATCATGTATGCTTCCAGCATTGAATTTGGTAGCGAAGAGCTGCTTGTGCAGTGCTCTAGAAGCCAATTGAATCTCTCGGCCAAAAACGGCGGAACTCCCGGCGGACTCCCGCTTTCAGTCATTTTTCATCTTTCTATCTATTAAATCCTCTGCCCTTGTTGTTTTAACTTTGGATAGTAAAACATTTTTTTCTGCCAGTACATCCCTTATACAGCCCACTTCCTGTTTCTTGGCTGGTCATTATCCTAGGCTTATGACATCATGCACAGCTCTAGCTCTCATTCTCGTGGGAGTTTACCAGGAAGGGGTGGGGGGGGGGGTGAGCCATAAGAGGGCCAATGAGAGCTGTAGGTGTGCCTCTGTGGAAATCCAGTAAGTGAACAGGCAGCAGCTTCAGCTGCCCACAGTTAAAATGGATGCCGCCAGACTCAGTGGAGGGAGATTTCTGTAGCATATTTGGCAAGTACAGAATCACAGTATATATAGAATAATATGCAAAGTGGATGGAGGGGGTCTTCAGAATGGCAAAGATGTTTTTATTAAAAATTATCTGAGCAGTCTGCAGTTCCTCTTTAACACATTGCTTGATGAGTGAAGATATGCATTAGAACTAGACACATTGTTCTCATTTAGAAAAATAAATTACCACCAATGGAGAATCTGACACATACATCATTTAAATAGAAGATCCACTTTCACTTCCACATTTCTAAATGTTATTAACAGGATTCGAATAGAATTATAGGATGTATCACTAGATGGGGTCACCAGCAGGGGGAAGGAAAAAACGATTTCAACCGGATTCGAAAATATTTTGCGACCCAAATTTAGGGCCATGTATCTCGGGGTCACTTGGTGCTAGAAACCCCACATTTGGAGATGTAGTGCTAGTTCTATTGTGTTTGCATACCAAATTTGGGGTTTCTAGCTCTAAGTGACCCCCAGTTACGGTGCCCCAAAGTCAGGTCCCAAAATGTCAAATGTCTGCATCAGAGAATGACATTTTGCGACCCGAATTTGGGGCCACGTATCTCGGGGTCACTTATAGCTAGAAACCCCAAAAATAGTCTGCAGGAGATCTGCAAAAAAATGAAATAGATGTTAAGATACTGCAGGAGATCTGATGGAAATAAATAGTAATCTGCAAAAAAGAAAAATGAAATTGATTCTAACAGTCTGCAGGAGATCTGCAAAAAAAGAAGTGAAATAGCTGTTAATAGTCTACAGGAGATCTGCTAAAAAAAAGAAAGATATGCTAATAGTCTACAGGAGATCTGGTGAGAAAACAAAATAGATACTAATAGTCTGCAGGAGATCTGTTGAAAAAATGAAATAGATACTAATAGTCTGCAGGAGATCTGTAAAAATGAAATAGATGCTAATAGTCTGCAGGAGATCTAATGTAAAATGAAATAGATAGTATCTATATTCTATTCTGTTCTATTGTTCTAGTCTATTCTCTATTTCTATTCTAATCTTTCTTATTCAAATTCGAATTCATTCTGTATGACATTTGAATGTCGGAAAGAAATACATATATATATATAACCATCTTCCGAAATTCGAATTTAGTATATAATGATTTTGATTTTAATAGAAAAGATTTTAATAGAATATAAAAGAATAGACTAGAAAAACAATAGAACAGAATAAAGTATAATATATTCTATTCTGTTCTATAGTTTTTATAGTCTATTTTCTATTTTATTATAATCTTTTCTATCTAAATTTAAAATTAATTAATTTAAAAATTTGAATTCATACTATACGAAATTCTAATTTATTCTATTGAAATTCGAATTTCAGAAGATGGTTGTATATTCTTTCTATTTTAGTCTATTAAATTATATATTTTTTCTATTCTGTTCTAATCTTTTCTATTTGAATTAGAAATTTTGGAAGATGGTTAGTTACTTACTTATATATATCTGTCACATCAACTTTTCATACTTGTCATTGTCCACTTGCCACAAGTTGTGTATTGTATTTGTCCACTTGCCACATCACCTGCCACAAGTTGTGTATTGTCCACTTGCCACGACACCTGCCACGAGTGCCACGTGACCTGCCACGAATGCCACGTGACCTGCCACAAGTGCCACATGGCCGGCCAGGAGTGCCACGTGACCTGCCACATGTGCCACATGACCTGCCACGTGGCCGGCCACGAGTGCCACGTGACCTGCCACATGGCCGGCCACGAGTGCCATGTGACGCGCCACGAGTGCCACATGGCCAAGTTGTGGATTGTCCACTTGCCACGTCACCTGCCACCAAGTGAACCCAGATATGGGCAATATGCCAAGTACTTTTCTGCAGCAGAGAATTACATTTTGCGACCTGACTTTGGGGATACGTATCTCGGGGTCACTTATAGCTAGAAACCCCAAATTTGGTATGCAAACACAATAGAACTAGCACTACAACATCCAAATGTGGGGTTTCTAGCACCAAGTGACCCCGAGATACATGCCCCTAAATTCGGGTCGCAAAATATTTTAGAATCGGGTTGAAATAGTTTCCAATGCAGTTGAAATAATTTCGAATCATGTTGAAATCATTTTGAAAATATTTCAACCAAATTCGAAAATATTTCTACCAGATTCGAAATGATTTCAACATGATTCGAAATTATTTCAACTGCATTGGAAACTATTTCAACCGGATTCGAAAATATTTTGCGACCCGACTTTAGGGCCATGTATCTCGGGGTCACTTGGTGCTAGAAACCCCACATTTGGAGATGTAGTGCTAGTTCTATTGTGTTTGCATACCAAATTTGGGGTTTCTAGCTCTAAGTGACTCCGAGTTACGGGGCCCCAAAGTTGGGTCACAAAATGTCAAGCACTTTTCTGCAGCAGAGAATGACATTTTGCGACCCGAATTTGGGGCCACGTATCTCGGGGTCACTTATAGCTAGAAACCCCAAATTTGGTATGCAAACACAATAGAACTAGCACTACAACATCTCCAAATGTGGGGTTTCTAGCACCAAGTGACCCCGAGATACATGGCCCTAAGCTCGGGTCGCAAAATATTTTCGAATCCGGTTGAAATAGTTTCCAATGCAGTTGAAATAATTTCGAATCATGTTGAAATCATTTCAAATCCGGTAGAAATATTTTCGAATTTGGTTGAAATATTTTCGAATGCGACTGATTTTTCGAATTGCTTACCTGTCTCCATGTGTTCATCTCTAGAGACCAGCCGACCCTCACCTGACTGCTTTTGGAATCCATCCTCTGGCATGGCTCCACCCTAGCTCCTATCAGAGAACTCTATATTAACCTGTGCACTGCAGGCCAACCCTGCTGATCAACCTTTGTGTGTTTGGCTTCCCGTTACCTGCCGTGTGCTCTTCTGTTGTTCTGTTACAGACTTTGGCGTGCCCCTGACTATCCCCGTTTTCCTGTGATCCTGACCTTTTGGCGTGTCCCTGACTATCCCTGTCTGCTTGTGGCCCCGACCTTGGCTTTATCCCTCACTATCCCTATCCTCCTGTTGTCTACTGTGGGTGTGAGCTGGGGGACCCTGGGGAACGCGACCTGGAGCCAGTTGCAGCCCAGTCCATCCTCACCACTAGAGGCTCTGGTGAACACCTGCTGGCTCTTAGACTCCGCGTCCCAGGGAATCTTACGCTCTAACCCCGGTGGGATCCGTCTTGGTGTTCCGGCGGCCCTGCCTACCTTATCACCTTGACTCCTGTCCGCAGCAGTCAGCCGTAGGGTCCACAACCTTGCAGTGCACTCCTGATCCCTATGGTGTGCATCTGTCATCTGGCCTCAAGGTGACCTGACAGTTTGATCAGCCATGGACCCGGCTGACGTGCTGCTTCCTGCAGTCGACCCTTTGTCGGGCATACTTCGGAGACTCGAGACCCAGGAATCTAATCAGACTCAGGTGATGCGATTCCTTTAAGATCTGGCTTCCCGCTTCGAGCAGCTACAGGCTTCCTTGGGAACCCCCCGAACCTGCAGCCTCAAGTACAGTCATCAGCTGCACCTATCGCACCAGTCGCATCCACGCATTCATTATTACTGCCAGCTCCGTCCCGTTTCTCTGGGGACTCCAAGGCCTGCAGAGGCTTCCTCAGCCAATGCACCATTCATTTTGAGCTCCAGCCACAAAACTTTGTCTGATCGGGCAAAGGTTGCCTATATCATTTCCCTCCTCTCCGGTGAAGCTTTAGCCTGGGCTGCTCCCCTGTGGGAGAAAAAAAGATCCAGTGGTTTCCAGCCTGTCCGACTTCTTGAAGCTCTTTCGTAATATCTTCGAGGAGCCAGCTCGGGGTTCTTCTGCGGCTAGTGCCCTTTTACGCCTGCGCCAAGAATCTTGTTCAGTGGGACAATATGCACTTCAGTTCCGTATCCTCACAGCTGAATTGAGCAGGAACAATGAGGCCCTGGTCGCAACCTTTTTACATGGCCTCTCTGACCGAGTGAAGGACGAATTAGCAGGAAGAGCTATCCCCGCCGGTCTGGACGATGTAATTTCCTTATGCAATCAGATTGACATTCGTTTCCAGGAGAGATCCTTAGAAAAAAGACGCCAGCACCCCCTAGGTCCTAGTCAGCCTGAACTCTTTCCCCTTCGCCCTGTGGAGCATCCTCTGCCTGCTGAGGAACCCATGCAGCAGGGCCGGACCAGACTAACCCCCGAAGAACGTGCTAGACGCAGAACTCTGGGCTTGTGTCTTTATTGTGGGGGCAAGGGTCATTTTCGTGACTCCTGCTCGCTTCGTCCGGGAAACGCTCAGGTCTAATACATTTGGAAGGTGGAGTATTGGACCCAGAAACATCACCTTCTCGTCTTCTTCTTCCGGTGTTCCTCTATGTAGGCACTTCTCCCCAATCGGTCCTAGCATATCTGGACTCCAGGGCTGCCGACAATTTTATGGACTGGAGAACTGCTTCTTCTATGAAGCTTACCCTTTCTCCCCTCGGTAGACCACTGGTAGTCTCGGCAATTGATGGCACTGTGCTCCCAGGGGGCCCTATTCATTTCCAGGTGCTACCTATTAGGATGTCGGTAGGGATACTCCACCAGGAGTGGATCTCCTTCCTCATCCTACCCAAGGCCTCTACCCTCATTGTATTGGACCTTCCTTGGCTAGAGCTCCACTCTCCACATGTGGACTGGGTCTTTGGGCAGATCCCGGCTTGGGGTCCTTCATGTTTCTCGTCCTGTCTTCTCAAGGTGACCCCCAAGGGGAAACTTCCCATTGCTACAATATCCGTATCGTCTGATCTTCCCGCGGCATACAGCGATTACCGGAATGTGCTTCCTCCCCACAGATCTTTTGACTGTGCTATTGACCTTGTCCCTGGAGCAACCCTGCCCAGGGGTCGTACCTACCCTCTGTCCATTCCAGAGACCCAGGCCATGTCTGGAGTATGTTGCCGAGAATTTGGATAGAGGTTTTATCTGGAAATCTTCATCGCCTGCAGGAGCAGGGTTCTTTTTCATTGCCAAAAAGGATGGTACCCTCAGACCCTGCATCGACTATAGCGGTTTAAACGCAGTGACTATCAAAAACCGATACCCCTTACCTCTAATATCTGAGCTATTCGACTTTTGCAAATCCCTCGACATTACCTTGGATTTTACCTCTTCTTACCATCCCCAATCCAATGGCCAGACTGAGAGGGTTAATCAGGTGTTGGAGGTCTTTCTCCGTACCTTGGTCTCGGCTCATCATGATGATTGGGCATCACTATTACTGTGGGCTGAGTTCTCCCACAATAATCATGTCAACGTCAGTTCTCAGAAAACACCCTTTGTCATGTTTATGGAAGACATCCTCAACTCCCTCTTCCTATGACTTGTTCTTCTGACATTCCAGCTTTGGCTACTGTTCAGAAATCATTCAATTCCATGTGGGCTGACATTCATGATTCCCTCCAGAAAGCTGCCAACAAATTCAAGAGTTTTGCTGACCGTCTTCTCTTCAGCCAGGAGACAAAGTCTGGCTCTCCACCAGGAACAACAAACTCCGGGTTCCTTCTCTCAAATTTGCCCCAAGATTCAGTCATAACTTCTAAACTGAATCCGGTTTGTTTCAAGCTCCAGATTCCCAAAAGCCTCAAAATCTCTAACTTCTTCCATGTTGCCCTTCTGAAGCCTTTAGTCCTCATTAAGTTCTCTCGTCCTCTCTCTACCGTAGCACCGGTCTCTGAGGATGATCAGGAGTACGAGGTTAGCCAAATTTTGGATTCCCGACTCTGTAGAGGCATTCTACAGTACCTCGTGCACTGGAAAGGGTTTGGTCCTGAAGAGAGGTCGTGGATTTCGGCTTCCGAGGTCTTTGCACCTCGTCTGTTGAGGAAGTTTCATTTGAAGTTCCCCTCTAAACCTGGTCCCAGGTGGGGAAGGGGGAGGCCTCGTAAGAGGGGGGGGGGGGGGGTACTGTCATGGTTATGCAATAGAGTTTGTCTGCTTACCTGTCTCCATGTGTTCATCTCTAGAGACCAGCCGACCCTCACCTGACTGCTTTTGTAATCCATCCTCTGGCATGGCTCCACCCTAGCTCCTATCAGAGAACTCTATATTAACCTGTGCATTGTAGGCCAACCCTGCTGATCAACCTTTGTGTGTTTGGCTTCCTGTTACCTGCCGTGTGCTCTTCTGTTGTTCTGTTCTTTGGCGTGTCCCTGACTATCCCCGTTTTCCTGACCTTGAGGCATGTCCCTGACTATCTCTGTCTGCTTGTGGCCCGACCTTTGCTTTATCCCTCACTATCCCTATCCTCCTGTTGCCTACTGTGGGTGTAAGCTGGGGGACCCTGGGGGTCGCGACCTGGAGCCAGATGCAGCCCAGTCCACCCTCACCACTAGAGGCTCTGGTGAACACCTGCTGGCTCTTAGACTCCGCGTCCCAGGGAATCTTATGCTCTAACCCCGGTGGGATCCGTCTTGGTGTTCCGCCAGCCCTGCCTACCCTATCACCTTGACTCCTGTCCGCAGCAGTCAGCCGTAGGGTCCACAACCTTGCGGTGCACTCCTGATCCCTACGGTGTGCATCTGTCACCTGGCCTCAAGGTGACCTGACAACGGAAGCCTTTACTTACAAGGAAAAACATCCAAACCAAGCTAAACTTTGCAAAAACACCTGAAGTCTCCCAAAAGCGTGTGGGGAAATGTGTTATGGTCTGATGAAACTAAGGTTGACCTTTTTGGCCATAATTCCAAGATATGTTTGGCGCAAGAACAACACTGAACATCACCAAAAGAACACTGTACCCACTGTGAAGCATGGTGGTGGCAGCATCATGCTTCGGGCTATTTTTCCTCAGCTGGAACAGGGGTCTTAATCAAGGTAGAGAGAATTATGGACAGTTCCAAATATATCACTCAATATTGGCACAAAACCTTCAGGCTTCTGCTAGAAAGCTGAACATGAAGAGGAACTTCATCTTTCAGCATGACAACAACCCAAAGCATACATTCAAATCATCAAACATTTAAGCTTTGGAATAGCCCAGCCAGAGCCCAGACCTGAATCTGATTGAAAATCTGTGGGGTGATCTGAAGAGGGCTGAGCACAGGAGATGCCCTCGCAATCTGACAGATTTGGAGTGTTTTTGCAAAGAGCGGGCAAATATTGCCAAGTCAAGATGTGCCATGCTGATAGACTCATACCCAAAAGTGCTGTAATAAAATCAAAAGACGTTTCAAAAAAACATGAGTTTAAGGGTGTGCACACTTATGCAACCATATTATTTTAGTTTTTACGTTTCATTTCCCTCCACCTAAAAGATTTCAATTTGTTGTTCAACTGAGTTTGTACAGTTTATAGGTCACAATAAAGGTGGAAAAAGTTCTGAAATTATTTATCTTTGTCTCATTTTTTTACATCACATAAACCCGACATTTTAACAGGGGTGCGTAGACTTTTTATATCCACTGTAGATCTTTATATCACTAGAGGGATCACCAGCAGCAGGGAAGAAGTCCTGATTCCCCTATATCAGTGGTTCTCAACCTGAGGGTCGAATGACGATTTGCCAGGGGTCACCGAATCCTGGGCTGTTCCTGAAGTCCGTACAGCTCTCCCAGCCTTGTTGCGGCCACCCAGCTGGGCTGTTCCCGGAGCCCACGGCCACTCTCTAGAGCAGTGGTTCTCAACCCTGGGGGTCAGATGACGATTTGCCAGGGGTCACAAAATCCTGGGCTGATCCTGAAGCCCACACAGCTCTCCCAGCCTTGTTGCGACCGCCCAGCTGGGCTGTTCCTGGAGCCCGCGGACCCCCCACTCAGCCTCTTCACAGCCACCCATTCAGTTCACAGCATGGCTGGGGCGGGGCAGAGACTAGAGGTCAGCTGACTGGTGAGGAATGTGAAGTGGGAGGGGCTGGAGAGGACCCTATCTCCTGATTTCAGCATAGGTGTCACTGCTGCGAGACACCACAGAGATGGAGTCACAGTGCAGCCAGAAACACAGGGAGTAACACTACCTGTGATTAGAGTTGCCATTAAAAGTTCCCACTACCATTCTCAGATCAGCAGATGACCTTGATCAAAAGTACCTAAGCTGGCTGATTAGAACTCCCCCCCCCCCCCAGCACTGCCACTCATCCCACCCCCCACCCCTACACCAAGGAGTAAGAGAAGGAAAAAAAATAGAGAATACAAGGAAGGGAGAGGAAAAGAGGGGGAGGAACAAAGAAAAAGGGAGAGAAGCAATAAGATAAAGAACAAGAAGGGTGGCTAGCCGGTTCCCGACCGCCGCATGTCAAAATTGTCCGATGTGTCCGCCGTAATGTCGCAATCATGATTTAAAAAACAAAAAAAACAAAAAAAAATCGCTGATTTACTAGTAAAAAAAAAAATATTAATAAAAATGCCATAAAACTATCCCCTATGTTGTAGACGCTATAACTTTTGTGCAAACCGATCAATAAAGCTTATTGCGATTTTTTTTTAACCAAAAACATGAAGAAGATTATGTATCGGCCTAAACTGAGGAAAAAAAATGTTTTTTTTATATATTTTTGGGGATATTTATTATAGCAAAAAGTAAAAAAATTTGTTTTTTCAAAATTGTCGCTCTTTTTTTGTTTATAGCGCAAAAAATAAAAACCGCAGAGGTGATCAAATACCACCAAAAGAAAGCTCTATTTGTGTGAAAAAAAAGGACATCAGTTTTGTTTGGGAGCCACGTCGCACGACCGCGCAATTGTCAGTTAAAGCGACGCAGTGCCGAATCCCAAAAAGTGCTCTGGTCTTTGGCCAGCCAAATGGTCCGTGGCTGAAGTGGCTAGAGAGAGGGATGGGGGAAAAAGAAAAAAGAAATTAGGATAGAGAGAGATAAAAGGGAAAGAAAGGAGAACAAAGAGAGTGGTACATCATAAAACATACCATAAGGGGTTTTAATATCCGTGGGTTAGGGGCGCAAAATGACTTGTTTTTCCCTTGGGTGCCGACAGCCCACACTACAAAAATATTACCGTTAGGGGTCCCCACAAACTTGGGAAATTTTATCAAGGGGGTCACGGCCCTAGAAGGTTGAGAACCACTGCTCTAGGGTGTCTGAAAAAACATATATAATATTTGGGGGTTCTAATTTTCTAGCAAAAAAAATAAAAAATGATTTTAACCACTTACAGACCGGACCATTTTGCTGGCTTAAAGCGGAGGTCCACCCTAAAGTGGACCTTCCGCTCATTGGAATCCTCCCCCCCTCCGGCGCCACAATTGGCACCTTTTGGGGGGGAGGGGGGTGCAGGTACCTGTACAGTACAGGTATCTGCACCCACTTCCGTGATAGCTCTCTGCGGACAGGAGCGTAGATCTACGCCCCTTTCCGAAAGTCCCCCGCTGCCTGCTGGGAAACACACAGATCCCAGAGACAGCGGGTCCATCCTTATTGTGCAGCGCGACTCGCACATGCGCAGTAGGGAACCGGGAAATGAAGCCGAAAGGCTCCACTTCCTGATTCCCATACCCAAGATGGCGGCGGCAGCACCCGAGAGACGATCGAGAGATCGGCTTCGGGTGCCGACATCGTGGGCGCGCTGGGCGGGTAAGTGTCATTATTTTAAAAGTCAGCAGCTGCTGTATTTGTAGCTGCTGGCTTTTTTTTTTTTTTTTTTTTTAAACGGTGGAGCTCCCGTTTTAAGACCAGACCACTTTAACTGACCAGCGACGTGGCTCCCAAACAAAATTGACGTCCTTTTTTTTCCCACAAATAGAGCTTTCTTTTGATCACTCCTGCGGTTTTTATTTTTTGCGCTATAAACAAAAATAGAGCCACAATTTTGAAAAAAAATAATAATTTTTTACTTTTAGCTACGTATAATACGTATTCTTCTACATATTTTTAGTAAAAAAAAAATAAAAATTGGTTTGCGCAAAAGTTATAGCGTTTGACCACTTAAGGACCAGGCCTCTTTTTCAGACTTGGTGTTTACATGTTTAAAACAGTTTTTTTTGCTAGAAAATTACTTAGAACCCCCAAACATTTTATATTGTTTTTTTTTCTAACACCCTAGAGAATAAAATGGCGGTCATTGAAATACTTTTTTTCACACCATATTTGCGCAGCGGTCTTACAAGTGCACTTTTTTTGGAAAAAATTCACTTTTTTGAATAAAAAAATAAGACAACAGTAAAATTAGCCCAATTTTTTTTTATATTGTGAAAGATAATGTTACGCCGAGTAAATTGATACCCAACATGTCACGCTTCAAAATTGCGCCCGCTCGTGGAATGGCGTCAAACTTTTAGCCTCAAAAATCTCCATAAGCGACATTTAAAAAATTCTACAGGTTGCATTTTTTGCGTTACAGAGGAGGACTAGGGCTAGAATTATTGCTGTTGCTCTACCGATCGCGGCGATACCTCACATGTGTGGTTTGACCACCGTTTTCATATGCGGGCGCTACTCACGTATGCTCTCGCTTCTGTGCGCAAGCTCGTCATGACGGGGTGTTTTTAAAAAAAAAATGTTTTTCTTATTTATTTTAATTGATTTTATTTATTTTTACACTGTTTTTAAAAAAAAAATAAAAAATTGATCACTTTTATTCCTATTACAAGGAATGTAAACATCCCTTGTAATAGAAAAAAGCATGACAGGTCCTCTTAAATATGAGATCTGGGGTAAAAAAGTCCTCAGATCTCATATTTGGGCTAAAATGCAAAAAAAAAAAAAAAATATCTGACATTTAAAAAAAATATACCTTTAAGAGGTATGGGCGGAAGTGACGTTTTGACGTCGCTTCCGCCCTCCTATGGTATAGAGACGAGTGGGGGCCAGCTTAGCCTCACTTGTCTTTATGCCCAGCAGATGAAAGGACCCGATCGCCTCCGCCGCTCCGGCTCCGGTAAGCGGCGGAAGGTGCGGGAGGGCGGCGGAAGGGGGGGTGGCACCTCTCCCGCCGCCGATAGCGGTGATCTCGCTGCGAATTCGCCGCGGAGACCACCGTTATCGTACAGCCGACCGCCGCCTGAAGAGATGGATATCTCGGTTGTGGCAGCAGCTGCTGCCGTTACCGAGATATCCCTCTTCAAAAATAGGACGTACATCGTCGTGCGGCGGTCGGCAAGTGGTTAAAAAATAGGGGATAGTTTATGGCATTTTTATTTTATTTTTTTACTAGTAATGGCGGCGATCATCGATTTTTATTGCAACTGTGACATTATGGCGGACACATCGGACATTTTTGGGACCATTGTCATTTATACAGCAATCAGTGCTATTTAAATGCACTGATTCCTGTGTAAATGACACTGGCAGTGAAGGAGTTAACCACTAGGGGGCAGTGTAGGGGTTATGTATGACGTTATGTTTTTTTTATTGTAAGGGGCGTGGCCTGGCGTGTGACATCACTGATCATCTTTCCCTATAAAAGGGAACAGATGATCGGTGACAGCCACAGTAGGAAGCACAGGGAGAGGTTTGTTTACACAGACCTCTCCTCATTCTTCAGCTCTGTGACCCGATCGTGGGACACCAGCTGCGATCGGGTCCGCTGGTCCCGCGGCCACGGAGCTCAGGACCGGGTCGGGAGTGCGCTGCCGGCGGCACGCTCGTGACCCACGGCTGGGCACTTAAAGAGCCACGTACAGGTACGCGATTGTGCCCAGCTGTGCCATTCTGCCAACGTATATGTGCAGGAGGTGGTCCTTAAATGGTTAAAGCGGGAGACCCGCAATTTTTTATTTATTTTTTTTAAAGTCAGCAGCTACAAATACTGCAGCAGCTGACTTTTAAAATGAGGACACTTACCTGTCCCAGGGTCCAGCGATGATCGAACCGTCCCTCAGTCCTCGGATGCTGCCGCCGCCATCTTCGCTACGGGAATCAGGAAATTAAGCCTTTGAGCGATGTCGGCACCCAAGGCCAAACCGTCCCTCATGTGCTGCCTGCCGCCATCTTGCAGCCTCATTTCCCGGTTCCCTACTGTGCATGCGCGAGTCGCGCTGTGCAATCTGAATGGTCCCTGCTGTCTCTGGGCCCCCGTGTGTCTCCCAGCAGACAGCGCGGTGGGATTGGGAAGTGGCGTAGGTCACCGCGGTGATCTATGCCCGGAAGTGGGTGCAAATACCTGTATTATACAAGTATCTGCACCCCTCCCCCCCCCTGAAAGGTGCCAAATGTGACACCGGAGGAGGGGGGGGAGAGTTCCGAAAAGCGGAAGTTCCATTTTTGTGCGGACCTCCGCTTTAGACTAGGTTCACACCGGAGCGATGCGGGAACGCCGCAAATACGCGGCGTTTTCCCGCATCGCATGCCTCCCGCCGGCAGTTCACACTGCCCTATGCGGACTGCTGGGAGTGTCAGTGAAATGTTAATGACACCCCCAGATCAGTTCACATATCGCAGTGCGATCTGCAAACTTGGACAGAAATCGGATCGCATGGTGTGAATACCCATGCGATCCGATTCTGCTGCGGACCAAAAAAAGGGTCCCGTGCGAGTTTGCGGCGGGTGCGATGCGAATTCAGCCATACTATCTGTATGGCTGAACTCGCATCGCACAGAGATCGGATGTGATTTGCACTGCAGTGCGGTGCGAATCACATCCGGTTCTCGCTGCCGCAGCGGTGTGCAACCCAGCCTAAAGAACAAACCTACAGAACCTTGTTTGTAACTCGGGGACTTGCCTGTACTAGAGTTTTGACCAAAGTGTAAAAGCATAAATCAGGAGACATTCGCATTCACAATACAGAATGAAAGAACCAGAGACAAAAGTTTTACCCTCTTTTTTAAAGACTATAGCATCTCTAGTTTTCAAACATAGCAGAATATGGCACCTTTAAAAGAGTCTGTGTGAGAAGAGAGCAATATGCATTAATGACAGCGACAGAACAAAAAAGGTGAGATTAATAGTTGTAGACTCCATAATTAAAATAAAAAGTCAGATAATTACAGTTTCTTTTTTTTTTTTTTTAAAACACTTGACATTCTAGAAATTTATACAGACTCACTGAAAAGGGGAGATTGAAATCTGTCCCACATGGCTGACAATACATCTAAGCTATGCATTTTCCCTGCATGTCAAGCCAACACACTTTTAAGGCAGGGACTCCGCAAGGTGAAGGTCAGCCTAGTAATTACTTTTAAACTACAGGTGCTTACCAATAAGTCTAGGACAAGGCTCAACAATAATAACTTATTGTACTTTAAAATGTGGATTTGTCAGTATTTAAATCTGGAAAAAAAAAAAAAGCAAGGTGGAACTGATTTTGCTGACTGATGAGCTGGCAAGAACTGGCTACCTGGCAGAAATCAGGAGAGAACCCACCCCGCCCCATCCCCTTCCCCAACCATTCCTGTTTTCAGGTCCATAGAGATTGTGTGTGTGTGTTGCCCACACAAAGGTCCAACCACATTATAAGAATACAGCAGCAGCAAAAAAAAAAAAAAAGTGTCCTTATCCTGCAAGATGAGGTTAAAGTTCACGCTGGCCAGCACAATGAAGTCATGGGGCATGCAGAGTCCAAGGTTTTTTTAATCTTCTGCACCAGGGTATGGGGAAAAAAAACAAAACAAAAAAAACCTTATATTATAGCCATCCTTGATAGGATAAGCAAGATCAGACCATTTGTGATTTAAAGGGAAGGCGCATAGCAACACAAATCGGGTAGGGGTGACAGGCTTTACCAAAAAAAAAAAAAAAAAAAAAAAAAAGGAGGACATAACAGCCTCCACCTTTCAATGGCAGCTTTAGATTTGAGATCCTTTTCTGTTAAAAAATGTGGCAAAATCTTAAGTGTGAGGTATAAGCCCCCGCAAACACAGTGTCGGAGATTTCCACAACCAAATCCGTCGGATTTTGCCCGAAACTGTTGCATATACACGGTCGGACAAAGTTGGGGAAAAATCTGATCATTCAGAACGTGATGACGTTATTTCCTTACGATGGGACTACGCTCAGGCTAGTAGCCAATAGCTTTGATGTAGGAATTTGATCTGAGCATGCGTGGCACTTGGTCCGATCGGAATTCTCTAGACATGATCGGAGTATGTAGATCGGCCCAGTCGGTCGGGAAATATTTCCAACATGTTGGAAAATTGGGTCCGACGGATATTCCGACGGAATCAGTCCGATGCAGACCACACACAGTCGGATTATCCGACAACACGGTACGATAGGACACATTCCGACGGATTCTCCGACCGTGTGTACAAGGGCTAAGAGTGATTGTAACTGTCAAGAATTTGTACTATGGGAGAAAACCTCCCTGCACCAAAACCCCATCTGCAAAACTCCATTAAAGTGGAGTTCCACCTAAAAATTTAACTTCCGCTTATCCGGTTCCCCCCCCCCCCGGGTGTCATATTTGCCACCTTTAAGGGGGGAGCAGATACCTGTCTAATACAGAATCGCAGGCGATCTATGCCATGTCCGGCCCCTCCTCAGTCTTCTGGGAGATACACAGGTCCCAGAAGACAGCAGGGACCAATCAGGGCGTGCAGCGTGACTTGCGCAATAGGGAGCCAGGCTGTGGAGCCATAAAGGCTTCACTTACCGATGTGAGCCGAGGGACGGGTCTGCCTCGGGTGTTGACATCGCAGGGCACCCTGGACACGTAAGTGTCCTTATTTTAAAAGTCAGCAGCTACAGAATTTGTAGCTGCTGACTTTTATTTTTTTTTGGCGGATCTCCGCTTTAACATAATAGGTTTTTTCATTAGGATGCATTTGAAATCAATGGAAACTGAAGATCAGACCGACAGTTCCAAATTGATAAAAAAATTAAATAAAATGTCCAAGTAGTTATTAGCACCTCTTCTTTGTTATAAAGTGCTTTTACATGACAGTTGAATGAATGTATATATTCTGTGGGCGACGCCGTGGTATTATACACTGAATCATTCCCAAGGGGGAACCACTGATGGCAGGATAGCAAATGAGCATCATGCAGATAGCGGATGTGGGGATTCTGTGGCCAAAAAAAAATAATAAAGAATTTTGTTCAGTCATGTAGAAAAAAATAAATAAAAAATACATATGCAAAGGCTGTTGCATGATAGTAGCTGTTGGGGCCCAAAAAAAATAAAAAGGTCCAAACCAAAGAATTTCCAAAAATGTTGATGCTCTACTGGTTTGATCCAGGCACTTTTAAGCAGCTTCAGCTTAACTTTGCAAAGCTTGCATCCCCTCCCCACCCCCGTTCAGTTACTAGAAATGCCATGATGAGAAGTCATCTCTTTGGAAAGGTCTTTTCCAATTCCTATTCAGAAGTAAAGTCTTCTTTCTAAAATACTTTCTCAGAGTTGAGCACATTTTACACATCCCCAGAAGCACTGAAAATACAAGAACTCAAATATATAAAGTCATGTGTGGCCTTTCTGCAGCTTTAATGCACAAACTGAAGTACGTTAAGCTTGGATCTGGATGAACTAAAAGTCAAAATATAACTGGAGGACATTCGTGAAAACGCTTCCAAAAGGTTACAGCATGCAAAGAGGATGGCGGCTGTTTAGTAGACCAGGCTTTCTCCATTGCTGGTCAGTTGTGTACCACCATCGTCCAAAAAGCACCTATCATTATATAGTCCTGGAAGGCATTCATATGCTTCCCCATACCTTTCTGTAGTTCTCTGCATACCCACCTCCTGCCTTCCTGAGTATGTTTGGTTTACTGTCCTCACTAAAATGGACATGAACTCCATATAAAAAAAAAAAAAAAACAATCACTTTGGGGTCGATTTACCAAAACTGGAGAGGGCAAAATCAGGTGCAGCTGTCCATAGTAACCAAACAGCTTCCAGTTTTGTTTTTTGTCAGTTTAAGTGCAAGTTTGGTGAACTTGCACTGGACCTGCCCTCCCCATCCCCCACGGTCCCGTTGGTACCTGAGGCCGGAGATCACCCGCTAGGAGACATTAGGTCGCCGCTTCACCAGTCCAGGGATTTGAAATCCCTGCAGTTTTCGCTCTTCTTCTCCCTCACTGACAGGACGGGCTAGGTGGGTTCTGATTAGTCGGCGCCGTCACATGGACCAATTAGACGCTGAACAATTAGAATGAGAGTGGAGTGGCGCCACCCTAAGTGCAGTATGTCAGTTAAAATTCAAGTAAGATCAACTCACATTTTGGGGAGATATAATGTGCATGGCATAAGTAGCTTGGGCTCCTGTAGTCCAGCTGGGCAGCGGTGGTGGTCAGCAGTTCCAGGCAGCTCTCGACGGTCACACAACAAGCACGTTAGCTTGCGTTCGGGAGCATGCATGCTCCTTCATCAGGCATATCTGCCTGATGAAGGAGCATGCATGCTCCGAACACAAGCTCAACCCGTTCATCACCGTTTGACGTGCTTGTTGTGTGACCATCTTTAGCCTCGGGAACCACCACCGCTGCCCAGCTGGACTACAGGAGCTCCAAGCTACTTATGCCATGCAAAATGTGAGCTGATCTTACTTTTATTAAACATTTCATTTTAACAGACATACTGCACTCTCACCCATATCCACAGACTCGCTTCTGCTCTCTACAGCTGGTTGTCCACACTGATACAGACCAGAAACCCTATACCCTGATCTGGTCTCAGCGGTGAATGAACTTTGCCTACTGGCACACCTGGACCTTGGAACTATTTCCATATTGCACTATCTGCGTTTCTAGCGCTCCATCTTTTTTCATTTTAATCTCAGATCAATTAGAATACCCCCTATGCATACCTTTACGCCACGGGGAGACCCAATGTTTCCTAGTGGGTGATCACCGGCCTCAGGTACAGCTGGACTTTGGGGCGGCTGGGGGAATGAGACCTGGGGCCAGTTGTAAGTTCACCTTACAGATTTTGTGTAAAGATGAACTTACCCTTTAAAAGAATACAGGTTTTTTTAAATCATACTTACACCTAGGTGGATGTAGCATCGGTTCGATGCTGCATCTTTCCCCCCGCCAGCCCTGAGAACCGAGCAATCAAAGACCGCTGATTGCTCGGTTCTCAGAGCTCTGTGAGCAGAGCGCTCTCTGCCCTGACACACACACACACACACACACACACACACACACACACACACACACACACACACACACACACACACCCTCTCCCACTGGAGTGCTGGGCTGTGGCAAGAGCGGCTCCAGGTGCCGGTCCAGGGTTGTGGGCGAATCCCAACTTAATTGTCTCTATCTGTGACTTCAACCCGCTGTCTGCTGATAACAAGCTTTGGCTGTACTTCTCCTTTAATTGAACAAGCTGAAGGTGGAAGCTGATCAACTACAATGCACAGCTGCACCAGATCACAAGAAACTGAGCACACATTGTGGGGTTCTATGTTAAAGCCTAACTCCATGTTTAATGTCCCTTTAAATAATTAATTTAGGCCAAACTGGCACAAACAAAGTATTTACAGAACAGGTGCTCTTGCTAGGTGTGCTGTATTAAAGTGATTGTGAATGCTCATTTTTTTTTTTTTTAATTAGAACAACAAACGTTATACTTGCCTGCTCTGTGTAATGTTTTTGCACAGAGCAGTCCCTGAGCCTCCTCTTCTCAGATCTCTTGCTGGGGCCCCTGGCTCCTCCCCCTAGCCGAGTGCATCTATAGCAAGCTGCTTGCTATGGGGGCGGCTTCCACTGACACACAGAGCGCAGCTCGGCCCAGCTCCCCATTTACTGGCTGTGCTTGACAGCAGCAGGAGCCAATGGCTCTTCCTGCTGTCTCTGAGCCAATGAAGAGGGAAAGAGTCCAGAGAGCTGTTGCTCTCATGCACATCGCTCGATCGAGATCGGGCTCAGGTAAGTATAAGGGGGGAGGGGGGAGCTGCATGCAGATAATGCATTAAAGTAAAGAAAAAAAAATCTTCTGCCTTTAAAACCACTTTAACTGTAATTAGCCTCAGCGCTCGACTATTTTGTTCCGAGAGTGGGAATTGAAGTCCCTGACTCACTCCTGGAATACTTTCTGTATACTGCATGTAGCTGAGGCTACATACAGTTACTACAGCACCTGTTAGTGCTGCAAATATTTCGTTTGGGCCAGTTTGACCCAAATGAACTATTTTAAGAATCATTAAATGTGGAGTTAAGCTTTAATCCTAAAACCTGTTTTGAACCGGTGAAATAAACTCTCTATTATAGGAGCAAAATACTACAGTATGCTGCATGTGATCTCTCTACAAGTATAGCTAAAGAAAGACGAGAACCAATGTTGTTGCAAATAAGAATCCAATCAGTCCAATTAAGGTAACCAGCAGGTCAAAATCAAGCAGACCAAAAGTCAGACAGCATGCACTTCCCATTTTAACTCATAAAAGAGCAGGCATGAACTTATCTTGGTTACAGACTTTGTTTCAGGGGGTCAAGTGAGAATTTGGTCACACGGCCAACCACCATGGGATTCTGAAGCGTTTTCGATGTCAAGGTAGTCATTTCATCTCTACTATTACCTTCTTTCACTATTTTTAGTTAAAGTGAACTTGTTGTGAGAAAGGCAGAGGCGACCATTGTGATCTCTCTTCAATAAAATGCAAGTTCTTTTGCTTTAAACTTGAATCACTGACCTGGAGTAAGCACGCCAGTATGGACTTCCAACTTACCTCTGAACCTTCTTAATCTATATACTTGCTCGGGCCAGTAATTTTAAAGGATAAGTTCACCGTTAAAAAAAAAGAAAAGCACACTTTTTTGCGGCCAAAAATAAGTGCTTTTATTTTTTTTCTATGGAGGCTGCAGAGCATTGCAGTTGTGATCAGATCGCAGGTGCAATGTCCAGCTCCTGCAGACTCTCAGGATAGCCGTCTACTCATACCTCGTACGGGCAAGGCAGCTACCTGAGAGCAGGAAGATCAATGGACTAGGATGATCACCTGCGCCCCTGCAGCTCACTTACAACTATAAGCCATTAGCTGCAATGGCTGACGGTACTTGTAGCATTCATTCACAGGTAACTGTGAATGAATGACGTGGCCATATGGGCGGATTCTGGTACGGACGCACTGTTTTCAAATACTGACAGTGGGTGTGGGGAGAAGATCCCCAGTCATGGGGGGGGGGGGGGGGGGCAGGGGGAGAGGCTGCAGGTGCTCAAACATGTAACATGTTCTAAAAGTGAACTTATCCTTTAAAGTGTTACTGAACACGCAACAGTAAAATCCGTCTATATCTGCAGTACAGAACACTTCTTATACCCGATATGGAACCTAAGGGGTTAATCCTCTGCATTGTGTAAAAAGGCTGTATGATCCTGTCTTCTCTGATCCTCCCTTCCTTCCACTGTCCCCGATAATTTCCTGATAACACAGAGTCTATGGAGTCAGGCTGCACATGCTCAGTTTGGTGTGTATTGCTAGAGAGGTTTTTTTTTTTTTTTCTTGGGAGGGTGCATGTGATCAGCACAGGGCCAATCACCACTGTCCAGACAAAGGGTCAGGAGTCCTGCAGTCTCATAGGACAGTCAGAAAACTCCTCCTACAAGCTTTAACCAGTGCTTGGCTGTACACTAATAGAAGTCACAAGACCACTCTAACTGCTGATGAGATAAGGTATTTAGTATTTTATAGTTACTGAAAATAATTGCACTTCCATGTTCTGTGTACTGTGGGACAGCAGATATAGTGAATGCAGGGTCCAGGGTTAAGCAACACTAAGTATTATAGCTAGGAGTCAAACTGTGGCCCTTCAGGTGTTGCAGAACTACTAAGTCCCATCATGTTTCTGCCTTTGGGAGTCATGCTTGTAACTGTCAGTCTTGTAATGCCTTATGGGACTTGCAGTTTTGCAACAGTCAACATAACTGCTAGGCAAGGAGTATTTTCTGAAGGACAGCAACAGAAGCCCCTGTATATCTGTCATAGCAATTTTATTTTTGTCCGTTAGGCCCCTTTCACACTGGGGCAGGAGGAGCGCCGGCGGTAAAGCGCCAATATTTTTAGCCGTGCTTTACCGTCGGATTTGCGGTGCTATTCGGCCGCTAGCGGGGCAGTTTTACCCCCCTAGCGGCCGAGAAAGGGTTAAAAACCACAGCAAAGAGCCTCTGCAGAGGCGCTTTGCCAGCGGTATAGCCGCGCTGCCCCCTTGATTTCAGTGGGCAGGAGTGGTGAAGGAGTGATGTATACACCACTCCAAAGATGCTGCTAGCAGGACTTTTTTTTTACCGTCCTGCCAGCGCACCGCTCTAGTGTGAAAGCCCTCGGGGCTTTCACATTGGAGAGACAGCAGCGGCTGTTTCAGGTCGGTTTGCAGGCACTATTTTTAGCGATGTAGCGCCTGCAAAACGACCCAGTGTGAAAGGGGTCTTGAGGGAGACCCTGGATCTGCTTTGAGTAGTCTGTGATGATTAAAGTATTCCGCATACATATCAGCGAGCTAGCTCTAAAGTGTGTCCAGGTAAAGATGTGAAGAAGCCAATAACATCATCATTTTAGAGTCACCTGTAGAAGAGATGTTTTCATGAATGTCCTCCGTATAGCATTATATTATATTACAGCTCAACAGGACCGCGCGTGGCTAAAATGGAATAGAAAACAAAAACAAGAAGTGCAAAAAGCCCACATCATATCTGCAAGAAGACATGTAGTGTCGTAGGTAACACACATCCCTCAGAAATGAGCAATGCAGTTATGAGCAGTGATACCAGTTTGTTAATCCGTTTTGACAGGTACATTGTGTGTTGGATATCGTTGCAGGTAAAAGATACTACGCCTTCCGTCTCCTCTCCTCTGAAAGTCTGTCTAGAAGAAGGAAGCTGTGTGTTTATGGGGTGTACAGGTGCCTTTATTTGCCGGCAACAGGGGGAGCAGCACTCCTAATTCCCACCCCGAGCACCATTAACACTGTGCTCACAAGGATTTGGTAACTGCTATGTGAGAACCCAGGTTTTCCTGCAGGTAATATAGGAGGTGCAGTTCATAATGTTCTCCTGACTCAGGAACCCGAATACTGTGACGCTCCTGAGGATAGATCTGTAAGAGAGGAAAGCACTTTACTAGTATATAACAAAACAGAGGAAATGGAGACATAATATATCATATATCAAAATGGAGAAGCGTGATGGTATTTTAATCCAGGGCTTGACAAATTTGCTTGGAATCTAGGAGCCAGCTAAAAAAGTTAGGAGCCAGGTCGGTAACAGCGATCCGGACCTGTCCCTGGCCTGACGTGGAGACAAGTGAGGGGAAGATAGCGCAGCCCCCCCCCCCCCCCTCACCTGTCTCCAAGTCATTGCCCTTAGCTCTTAGAGGGACATTTTATTTATTTATTTCAAATGACAATTTTCTTTTTAAATTGCATTTTAGTGTAAATATGAGATCTGAGGTCTCTCTGACCCCAGATCTCATATTTAAAGAGGAAGTAAACCCTGATGAGTTTACTTCCTCTTTCATTCCCTGGAAAGGTAAAGCATAATGGACTACTATGCATCGCATAGTAGTCCATTATGTGTCACTTACCTGACACAGGAGCCAGCGAAGTCACCGCTGTCCCCTGTAGTCCGGCACATCCATCTTCTCGGTGGGGTCTCGCTGCTCCGCCGCTGTCATTCGGCGGAGCCGCAATGACGTCACTCCCTCGCATGCGCACGGGAGCCGACACGCGCAGCATATCGCCGTTGATGATGCCGCGCTCAGTGCGCCTGCGCGCCGCTGTCTACGGCGCATGCGCCGTAGACAGCAGTGCCTGTCTTTCAGCAAATATCTCCTAAACCGTGTAGGTTTAGGAGATATTTCTTGGACCTACAGGTAAGCCTTAATCTAGGCTTACCTGTAGGTCAAAGTGTGTTGTAAGGGTTTAAAACCACTTTAAGAGGACCTGTCATGCTTTTTTCTATGACAAGGGATTTTTACATTCTTTGTAATAGGAATAAAAGTGACACAATTTTTTTTTAAAAAGAACAGTGAAAAAAAATAAAAATAAAAGTTAAAGTAAGAAAATAAAAATAATTTTAAACGCGCCCTGTCCCGCCCGCATATGAAAGTGGTGTTCAAACCACACATGTGAGGTATCCCCGTGATCGGTAGAGCGAGAGCAATAATTATAGCCTTAGACCTCCTCTGTAACTCAAAACATACAACCTGTAGAATTTTTTAAACGTCGCCTATGGAGATTTTAAAGGGTAAAAGTTTGTCGCCATTCCATGAGTGGGCAAAATTTTGAAGCGTGACATGTTGGATATCAATTTACTCGGCGCAACATTATCTTTCACAATATAAAAAAAAATTGGGCTAACTTTACTGTTGTCTTATTTTTTATTAAATACATTCTTTTTCCCCAAAAAAGTGCGCTTGTAAGTCCGCTGCGCAAATACGGTGTGACAGACAGTTTTGCAACGACCACCATTTTATTCTCTAGAGCAGGGATATGCAATTAGCGGACCTCCAGCTGTTGCAGAACTACAATTCCCATGAGGCATAGCAAGACTCTTAGAGCCACAAGCATGACACCCAAAGGCAGAGGCATGATGGGACTTGTAGTTTAGCAACAGCTGGAGGTCCGCTAATTACATATCCCTGCTCTAGGGTGTTAGAATAAAAAATATATATAATGTTTAGGGCAATAAAAAAACAGACAGGGGAAGCACCATTAGCATTGCTGGCTGTCATACCAACGGCCACCACAAGAGGGCGCCAGATTCCAGAAGGACTCATAGGACCGCAGAAGGCCTCAAAGCCGCGGCCTCAATTACCGGCCGCCGGCGGAACGGCCCGACGCGATCACGCCGGGGGGGGGTCCACGGAGACAGGATACCCCCAGCTGTGCTGCCCCATGCACCAGGTCGCTAATTCTAGGCGCAAATGCGACCCGGCGCCCGAGTTTTGTCGAGCCCCGTTTTAACCACTTGCTCATTGGGCACATATAGCCTCTTCCTGCCCAGGGCAATTTTCAGCTTTTGGCGCTGTCACCTTTTGAATGACAATTGTGCGGTCATGCTACACTGTACCCATATAACATTTTTATCATTTTTTGCATACAAATAGAGATTTTTTTGGTGATATTTAATCACCACTGGGTTTTTTATTTTTTTGCAAAACAAATAAAAGACGGGAAAATTTTGCAAACAGGTTATTTTTCTCCTTCATTGATATGTGCTAATGAGGCTGCACTAATGATTGGCCACTGATTGGCAGCACTTACCCCCCTGGGGGGCAGGGGATCCCAGCAGGGAGCAGGAACGGCTGAATTCATAACATGTTACATATTCAGGGTTTAACATGTTATAAAAAGTTATGCTTTAAAGGTAAAAAAAAACCTTCATGCTGTGGCCACTAAAATGCAGTGAAGAGGAAGTGGGGGGGTGGGCCCAATCCCGCTGTGTAAGTCTATGGAGAGCGCCTCCATAAACACACAGGTCAGGAGCACGCAGACCACGTTTTTCCCCTATAGTGAGATTCTGGCTATGGTAGACATAAAAAGAAGAGGAGGAGGAGCCAAGGACTAGCATACTCACGAACGTATTGTCCGTTGAAACCCAAGATTGGGCTGCAAAACTACTTTCTAAGTCCGCCGGACTTTACGCTGAAAAAGTCAGCTGAAGCCCACACACGATCGGATTGTCCGGTGAAATGCGGTCCGGCAGACTAAGTCCGCCGGACAATTTGATCGCGTGTACGCGGCATTACATGTTTGTTATTTTCATTTAGAAAAAAAAAAGTGACTTTAGTAACACTAACATTTCAGATTGGTCACATTTAAATTAAGCAACACAAATCTGATGCACACTGATAAATATGGTCCTTCAAATGACATATTCTGTGCTGACAGCCCAGAAGTGGTCAGACCACCGCTCTAGAACATCCTTAACTTCTTCACAACCGCGCTATAGCCGAGTAACGGCTACAGCACGGTCGCACATTTCCAGGAGGGCGTCTATTGACGTCCTCCCGGGATCACACTTCCCGTGTGCCCTCTGCGGCAAGCATCGGCAGGGATCAGTGACAAGCTGATCACAGAGGGATCATCTACACCGATAATCAGGGCACTGATCATCAGTGTCCTAATGATTAGTGCCGCCCCAACAGTGTCCATCAGTGCTGCCAATCAAAGCCTATCAGTGCTGTTCAGCAAAGGAAAAAAAAAGTACCAATTTACAAAATTTTATAACAGTAACTAGAAAAAACTTTTTGTTTTTAAAATGTAAAATTAGTTTTCTGTTTGTTTAGCAAAAAAAAAACCCAGTATTGATTAAATACCACCAAAAGAAACCTCTGTTTCACATAAAACAATAAGGCCACTTTCACACTAAGGTGCTTTACAGGCGTTTTAGTGCTAAAAATAGCGCCTGCAAAACGCATTTCCCGTCACTCCATTGTAAAAGCCTGAGTGCTTTCACGCTGGAGCGGTGTGCTTGCAGGACGCGAGATCACTTTGGCAGCGGCGCTACATGGGCGGTAGAAAATGGAATAAGGACGGCTGCACTCCAAAATAATGCCTTTATTGAATAAATCTTAATCCATACATCAATCAGAGACACAGGTCCAGGTAAAAATTGACTCGTTTCGCACCGTTAAAGACGCTTAATCATAGCTACATGGGCGGTATTAACCCCTTCTTTTAAAGGGGGTTAAAAGTGCCCGGCTAAAACGGCAGTAGAGCGCCGCTTTACCGCCGATGCTCTCCCCGCCCCCAGTGGGAAAGTAGCCTAAAAATTATATTTGGGTACAGTGTAGCATGATCGTGCAATTCTGAAAGTGTGACAGCGCTGAAAGCTGAAAATTGGCCTGGGCAGGAAGGGGGTGAAAGTGCCCGGTAGGTAAGTGGTTAATAATTTGCAATACGTCAGAGCTACTATAGTTCTCGAAACGCTGCACCGTATTGGTAATGATGGTTATAACATCCACCAAACTTGCTTTCTTCAGCACAAGCCAGAACACTCACCTGTAAGTCATACGGTTTCCCGCTGCGCACCAAAAAGCTAAGCAGGATGCTCGTGTGAGCAAAGTGCACATTTTCATCCAGGAGACCATGCAAGAGGAGCAGACGACTTGGGCTGTAAGACATTATTAAAATACACTATTTATACAATCCCATTCTGCGTAGCAATCTGTCAGTAATATACACAGACTCCCAAATCAGTAATACATGAAATATAAAGCATCAAAAAAGAAAAAAAAAAAATGAATTAAGATGGAAAATCTTTCAAAAATAAACATTATGCTGTATTTTCAGCTATTTTTTTTTTTTGCAAAAGACTTACTCTGAGGGGAACTTCTCAGCCTGCATCGCCACAGAGCCCAGGTAATAACCATGCTCATTTTGGTCAGGGTGGCCCATATACCGCTCTGTATATCCCGTGTCGTAAAAGATCCAAAGCGTCACTGGAGCTCCAGCAATGGCCACCTGAGATGCAAAGGAAAGACATCATTAAAAGGAGAAGTTCACAAGTTAAAATTGTAAAATAAATAAATGCACATATTTGTGCAAGTAAAAAAAATGTGCATGTATTTTTTTTTTTTTTTTTTACTAGGAGCCTGCAAGGCACTGCATCGGAGATCAGCAGATCATAAATGCAATGTCTCTTGCAGACTACCAGTATAAGCTGTCTGCTCATACCTCGCACAGACAGGCAGCTACACTCTGACAGGAAGCATCAATGAACTGCCTAGAGCGCTCAATAGCTCCCTTGTAGTTCATTGAAAACTACAAGCCGACAGGGGAAAAAGGCTGCCGGGACTTGTAGTTCTCCCATTCACAGGGCTCTGCGAATGAATGATGCAATTGGGAGGGCAGAGCCCTGCAGGGCCACATTTTTTAACCACTTGAGATCCGCGCTATAGCCGAATGACGGCTACAGCGCGGATCTCCTTTTCTGGGACTACGTCTATTGACGTTGTCCCGTGAACGAGCGGCCTACGCGCTCTGTGATCGGCAAGTCAATGAGACTCGCCTGATCACCGATCCGTGCAAGGGGTCGATCCCGACCCCTTATCACGTGATCAGCTGTCAGCCAATGACAGCTGATCATGTGATATAACGGAGCCGGTAATCGGCTATTATTCCTCCTCGCGCTGTCAGAAAAAAAAAAAGCCGATCACCGGCGGCCGTGATCGGGACATCAGTCCCGATCACGGCCAGCCCTGCTAGTGCCCACCTGCCCCCTGCCAGTGCCCACCTGCCCCCTGCCAGTGCCACATTAATAAAAAGTAAGTGCCCCCGTCAGTGCCACCCAGCAGTGCCCATAGTGCCACCCAGCAGTGCCCACAGTGCAACCCAGCAGTGCCCACAGTGCAACCCAGCAGTGCCCACAATCTGTCTCAACAAAGGTGCTGCACCCCAGTGCCACATATCCGTGCCCATCAGTGTCATCTACCAGTGCCCAGCAGTGCTGCCCATCAGTGCCCAGCAGTGCCACCTATCAGAGCCACCTATCAGTGCCCATCAGTCCCATCTATCCATGCCACCCATCCGTGCCACCCATTCGTGCCACCTTATCTGTGCCCATCAGTGCCCATCAGTGCCGCCTTATCTGTGCCTATTAGTGCCGCCTTAACGATGCCTATCAGTGCCCACCAGTGCAGCCTATCAGTGCCCACCAATGCAGCCCATCAGTGCCCACCAGTGCAGCCTATCAGTGCCGCCTCATCAGCGCACTTCAATGAAGGAGAAAAATGACCTGTTTGCAAAATTTTATAACAAACTATTAAACATGATTTTTTATTTTTTTTGCATCTTTTTTTGTTTGTTTAGCAAAAAATAAAACTCCCAGCTGTAATTAAATACCAACAAAAGAAAGCTCTATTTGTGGGAAAAAAAATGATAAAAATTTCATTTGGGTACAGTGTTGTATGCCCGCGCAATTGTCATTCAAAGTGCATCAGCGCTGAAAGCTGAAAATTGGTCTGGGACTGAGGGGGGTTTAAGTGCCCAGTAAGCAAGTGGTTAAAGTGTGACAGCGGATACAAGGAGAAAATCCCCCGCTTTATGATACAACGGGAATTGGGAGGGGTGTTGCTGCAACAGTAACACGTTACACCCAAGAAACTATTAGATAAGCACCTGAACGACCGCAACTTACAGGGATATACAATGTAATACTGACATATAATCACACACATAGGTTGGACTTGATGGACTTGTGTCTTTTTTCAACCTCACCTACTATGTTACAAAAGGTGAACCTATCCCTTAAATCGGCGGCCCCCAACCTTTTTGGAACAGGAGGCTGGTTTCACAGCAGCCAATTTCCCCAGGGACAGAGGGGGGAAGGGTTTGGGGATATACACGAAATCTGTACTTAGCACCCCTTTATAGCACAGTCCTCCCTTTGTGAAGGAATCTAATGTACATATTGATAATCAGAAAATGTCTATTTGCTTAGGTGTATACATGTTTTTATGCAACTCCTTACTTATTATGTAGTATACAGATTGTCTCTCTGTTTGGAATTAAAGATGGTGGGTACCCCCTGCTTCCCACGCGTTAGAAGAATGCATATGAGATAACAGAACCAACTTCAACCAAACTTCAAGCATCAAGTTTCTCCATTTCTCTTGTATTTTAACCAATAAGATGTACCTATTAGACTGACATAGCAATGACGTATCTTTCTGTATAAAATATTAACACCGCCCAGAAATAAATCAGAAGTTAGAAGTAACCGAGCTGAACGTGTCTCAGAGAGTATTTACTTCTAATGTGCATGCACATTTATACTTTTTAATTAGAAACAGCAGCAGATAACCTTGAACTAGATTGTAGTTCTTATCCATTTCAATTGGCGCCCAACGTGGGGCTCCAACCGAAGGGAGACCGCATTCCAGGACTGAACAGCTGGCCAAATCAGAGAAGGGGGTTAAGCGCACAGCCCTAAGAGTACGGTAAGCATATTTATTCTTACCACTGTACGACTTCTCTGATTGGGCCGGTTGATTTTGTCTCTCGTTGGCTCCTTTAGATTGTTCAAAGAGGCAGGTAACTTATTTCTCGCCTGGGGCTGTTTCATATCCATTTCACCTTTATAGGAGTGTCCTCAGTTTCCCCTTCACATCACAGCCCCACTTTATAGTGCAGTTTCGTTTACATTATTCTAACAGGGACGGCTCTGTAATAGGGGCACTGTGATGTAAAGAGGACTGCACTGTAAGGATTACAGTGCTCCTTTACAGTGCAGTCCCCTTTATATGACAGTGCTCCTAGCAATCACACCCTCCTCCATCACAGTGCCCCTGCAGTCCACCCCCACCCCCCCCCTTTCCTCCCTAACATGGCACTTCCCCATTCTCTAATGTCTGCCGCTCCTGCACAGGACTCCTACCTTTGGCAGGGCAGAGGCTGTGATCAGTCCGAATATCCTCTCCTGGCTCCCCCACCCACCTAACAATGTCATCCTATTAGCAGGGCAGAGGGCGGGAGGAGCTCTCCATTCCTTTCTGCAGCTCCTCCTACTCCCTGCCCTGCTGATTGGATGGCATTGTCAGTCGGGTGGGTGGAAGAACTGGGAGAGGAAAAACAGGCATTGCCTCACAGCAGGAGGTAAGCGCAAACTGCAGTCTGTGATAGCCCTGTGCGGACCGCGGTTGACACTCATCTCCTGCTGTGCGGCCTCGTCATGAGCACTCCGCAGAACAGCACTGGTCAGCCGCCTAGGGGTTGGGGCACTGCTTTAAATGACTTACAATAGGTAGATAAAAAAACATTACAGATGCATATTAGGGGTTATAAAATGCAAAGCCACAACAAGAAAAAAACAAAACAAAACAAATTCTAGAGAAACAAATGCTAGCAATAAATGGCTAAATAAAGACATGTATCAACAAAAATACAAATGAATATTATTCAAATACAGAGATACAGTTAGTTGTCACTATGGCACAAAGCAAAACATTCAGAGATATTTACTTTAAATATGTCAGGTCGCTGGATCAAGGCCATAAGGGAGAGGTAACCTCCATAAGACCAGCCATGGATTCCAACTCTATCGAGGTCTATGAAGCTGTGCTTAGCAGCCAGATACTGCAGCCCCTCCACCTGATCTTCTATCTCCACTTGGCCCTAGAAATACCAATAATTGAAGGGAAAAGTGTGAATAAGAATGAGATAGAAGGTGAAGAGGAAATAAATGTAGCTGGAAATGTTCAATTCTAAAAACACATGCTGCATTTAAAACTCCACCAGAGATCATGGGCAGGTGCAAAGCTGTACCATAGAGAGACTAGACAGAACTTATAAGATAAAATCAATAAATGAAAAAACTCTGCGCAGCCCCCCCAAGGAGTACCATTCCTACAAATAACAAAATCATCGCAACACAATTCTCCACATTCACTAAATGTTGCTACAAAGCACTAAAATGTGTTCTCACATTAACCAGTTGCTGACCGCAATACCACATATATATATATATATATATATACATATACATATACACACACTTTGCAGTTTGTAAGGGGTTTACCAGGGTTATAGCTAAAGATATCAACCGTAACCCCCGGTACTGGCAGAAAGTAAATACATTTTTTTTTAAAGGCAGATTAACATTTTTTTTATCTTTTGCTTTTAAAAAGGTAAAGAAGAGATTTGGGGTCTCTTTGACCACAGATCTTACCATAAAGAGGACCTGTCATCCTTATTTCTATTACAAGGGATACATTCCTTGTAACAGAAAAAAAAAGTGTATAAAAATAATTTACAGTGCCCCTATATTTTTGCGCTTGCACGCAGTAGCGTATGCATGCGTAAACGGTGCTCGCACCTCACAAGTGAGGCATCGCCGAGAATGTTAGAGCAAGAACAATAATTCTAGCGCCAGACCTCCTCTGTAACTCTAAACAGGTAAGCTATAAGACCCCTTTCACGCCAAGGGCGTTTTGCAGGCGCTATATCATTAGAAATAGCGCCTGCAATCCGCCCTAAAACAGCTGCACCATTGTCCGTAGTGTGAAAGCCCGTGGGCTTTCACACTGCAGCGGTGCGCTGGCAAGACGTCAGGAAAAGTCCTGCCAGCAGCTTCTTTGGAGCGGTGAGTTTACTGCTCCTCCACCGCTGCTCCCCTTTGAAATCAATGGGGCAGCGCTGTAATACCGCTGGCAAAAGGCCGCTATTGCGGCGTATTGCCGGCGGTTTTAACCCTTTCTCGGCCGCTAGCGGAGGTAAAAGCGCCCCGCTAGCGGCCGAAATGCGCCGCAAATCCGACGGTAAAACACCACTAAAAATAGTGGCGTTTTACCGCCGACGCTATGGGCGGCGTGGTGTGAAAGGGGTCCAAAGGTATTTAAAGCGTCGCCTATGATGATTTTTTTAAGTACCGTAGTGTGTCACCATTTTAACGAGTGTGCGCTATTTTAAAGTTTGACATATTAGGTATGTCTTTACTTAGCGTAACATCATCTACCACATTATACAAAAAAAAAATTGGTTTTTTTTTTTATTCATTCGCAAAAAAATTGCATTTTCAAAACTGCTGTGAAAATATGTGACACAAACAATCATGGTTTTATTACCTAGGGGGGAAAAAAAAAAAGTAAATTTGGGGGTTCTAAGTAAGGTTGAGCTCAGGCGTGTTCGCATACGCCACGTGCAGAGCCCGCCAGGAAGTCGGCGCAGTGCTGCGTTAATCACAGGCAGTGAGACATTTCCTGATCTCTGCAGCCACGCATCGGGGCAATATCTCACTGCCTGTGATTAGCGCAGCGCTGTGCCGACTTCCTGGCGGGCTCTGCACGTGGCGTATGCGAACACGCCTGAGCTCATCCTTAGTTCTAAGTAGTTTTCTAGTAAAAAAAAATACTGATTTAAACTTGTAAACAAAAAGTGCCATAAAAAGCCTGGTTCGGCATGTGGTTAAACACAAAAATCAACTTATCAACTGCTGCGCTACATTAATATAATCTTAATCATCAATATCACAAAAAATATATATATATGTATATATATATATATATATATATATATATAATAAATGAATCGTAATTTCAATATAATATGTATGTAGAATATAATCTGTATAAGATAAATTTGCAAAACTCATACAGACTTAAACCCGGGCACTTGCCTCATTTTTAAAAAGTAGTTAAATTATATAGTTATCTACTTCATTTTAACAGACCGGTAATTAAATTTATAGAAAAGTATGGAAATTGTCTGTTTTTTGTCATTCACATATGTGCCCAGACGTACACTTGAAAAGAAGAAAGCCCTTCCAACTCCACCTCCCCACCCCCCCTTCTTACCATCTTGTACTTAAATGCGCCTTCAAACTTCAAACCACGGTGACAAGAACCACGATTATCAAGGACTACAACTACATAACCAAGAGAAGCGAGGGTATTCAGCCGGAAATACTTCACTCCCTTAAATCGATTGTTAACTAGTTGAACCTGGGGAAAATATAAGGAAAAATAGCATTCTATGAGATTACATCTACTGCTCTTGTACATTGAGACTCCCTTTTCCTTCATGTCATTCGTCCACCTATCCGCCTCAGCCAACCAGAGGAGGCCTTATATTAATTCATAAAATACGAGGCTTCCTGTGAATGGCAGAGCAGTGCTCCGTCCGACTTTGTTCCAGGAGTGGGACAGGAAGTCCCCGTACCGCTGCCGGAACACAGCGTTGTATACTGAATGTAGCTCATGCTCCATACAGTTTATACAGCAGCTGCATGCGTTAGTGAAGGAAGTTATTTTAAATGATCACCTTGTAAAACAACCAATTCAGTTTAAAATACAAATGAAAGGCAAAACACTTGTGTATAGACATAAAACATTATAAATACCTTTTTTTCACATTCCCTGTTCTCAGCTGCATAAGAGCTGGGGGAGGAGAAGCAGCAGCAGCAGCACACTGAGCTTCCCAGTAAATGGCTTTGCTGTGGGGGCGTGTTAGGACAAGTCTGATCATTGGCGGAGAGTACACCGAGTTCCCAGCATAGCTAAAGAACTGACCACTGAATGCTCCCCGCCTGCTTAGTGTGGTCAGTTTTTAATAGGAAAGCAGAGGGACTGGCAGGAACACCAAGAATTTCACTCAGAGGAAGCAATACAAAGCAAACTGGAGACTCTCTAGTATAAGTACATTGGACAGCAGGTACATATCAGGAATATGATGTTTTGGGTTAACAAATGCTTTAAAGGATATGTAAACTTCTTTTTTTTTTTTTAAAACAAACATGTCATACTTACCTCCTCTGTGCAGTTGGTTTTGCACAGAGTGCCCCAATCCTCCTCTTCTGGGGTCCATCAGCTGCGCTCTTGGTTCCTCCTCTTCTTGAGTGCCCCAACGGAGATGTGCCCTCCCTCGGGGCACCCATGCGGACGTGCTCCCATGTCCTGGTGCTGCGTCCATTGACACAGACAGCGGGGCTCGGCTCCACCCCTGGCTCCTGCGTCATTGGATTTGATTGACAGCATCAGGACCCAAGAAACCGGCGGGAGCTCAAACAATTTCCATGATTTAAAGTTATTGAAAAAGAACTACTGTTTTCAGCGCCTTAGAGTCACTGGTAGTACTAAATGTGATCAGGTGTATCACTCAAAGAAGATATTACAAAGTCTTACCTGTGGTCCTCCATAAATGTAAAGGACAGTAGGGTATTTCTTCCCTGGCTGTAGCTGATGAGGCCGATACATCATGCCATAAATAGTAAATCCTGTCCGACTGGGGAAAGAGAACATTTCTGGGGCCACATACCCAGGGACAGCTCCTGAGTAAAAAAAGAAAAAAAAAAAAAAAAAAAAGAAGAAGAAAAAAAAAAGGTAAACGAGGTGTAAACGTTCAGGAAACAGGAACTGTGCTTTACGGCTACAATTGTTAGATACTTGACAAAACCAACATTACTGGTGTTTGTTTGCAGGATCTTTCAGCTGGGATCTATTATTGCAGTTAATAAACCATTCTCCCTATGATCAAAGACAGGAAATATTTAGGCATCTTACCGGGTGACTCCAGAAGAGTGGCCCAAAATTCCTTGTCCCTCTGGGAGGGATCGGGCCCAGTGCCTTTTATTTTAAAAAGATGTACTGCATGTGGAAGGGTTTGGCTGCTGAAGCGGCTGATGAACATATCGCAGTGCTGCATGGAAGATAAACACAAGGCCATATTGGTCCAGGTTACATACATCTTAAATACAATGTTGTAGGGATGAACATTTTGTTCATATATGCAGAAAAACAAAACAAAAAGTGCTATAAACAAATCTAACGACGAATCGCTGAATACAATAACCAAGCTCTACTGCCGGTGATGCTAATCCAAGGCTGAAAAAAGATGATCGTGGCTGGGGTGTGCAGTTCCTCAATACAATAGATACGAGTCAGAAACATTGAAAATCTTTACTGGCTACACAAGTACATTCAGTAAAACAATGCTAACACGATCCGGCCGCTGTGGCCTTAGGCTCCATGCACACTGAAGCTCAAAAAAGCTTTTTCTGGACGCCAGATTGCTGACAGTAAACTCTGGTTGAAAAACTTGCTTTTAACAGCGTTTTGTACTAGCGTTTATTAGCGTTAACGTTTATGGGCGTTTTCAATAAAAATACACAGAGGACACTCCAAAAATCTCACAGTGCATTCCAAACTCCCACAATGCATTGAAAAAAATAGAATGCCGAACACTAAAAGCCAGCAGCTACAAATACTGCAGCGCGCTCGCGATGTCGGCACCCGAAGCCGATCTCTCAATCGTCTCTCGGGTGCTGGTGCTGCCGCCGCCATCTTGGGTATGGGAATCAGGAAGTGGAGCCTTTCGGCTTCATTTCCCGGTTCCCTACTGCGCATGCGCGAGTCACGCTGCGCAATAAGGATGGTCCCCGCTGTCTCTGGGATCCGTGTGTTTCCCAGCAGGCAGCGGGGGGACTTTCGGAAAGGGGCGTAGATTCTGCGGAAAGGGGCGTACCTTCTGCAGAATCTACGCCGGAAGTGAGTGCAGATACCTGTACTGTACAGGTACCTGCACCCCCCTCCCCCCTGAAAGGTGCCAATTGTGGCGCCGGAGGGGGGGGAGGGTTCCAATGAGCGGAAAGGTCCACTTTAGGGTGGACCTCCGCTTTAAAGCTAAAAAACGCCCATGTGTGCATGGACACATAGGCTAACATAGAGTGGAATTTATGGGCTTTAAAAAACAAAAACAAAAAAAACGCCCAAACTCCAATAAACTGCAGTTTATAAGCTCCAGTGTGCATGGAGCCTTACTCATAGCATGATCTCCTGTCAATGTTATCCTATCAGCAGTATTATGTACATCTCTGCAATACATGCATATTTACCTATGTTTTATCCCTTTAACCACTTTCAGACCGGACCATTTTGCTGGTCAATGACCAGAGGTCTTTTTACAATTTGGCACTGCGCTGCTTTAACTGGTAATTGCGCGGTCATGCAATGTTGTACCCAAACAAAATTTGCGTCCTTTTCTTCCCACAAATAGAGCTTTCTTTTGATGGTATTTGATTGCCTCTACGATTTTTATTTTTTGCGATATAAACGTAAAAAAAACGCAAATTTTGAAAAAAAATTATATTTTCTAATTTTTGTTATTAGAAAAATCCAATAAACTCAATTTTAGTCATACATTTAGGCCAAAATGTATTCAGCCACATGTCTTTGGTAAAAAAAAAGTCAATAACTGTATATTTATTGGTTTGCGCAAAAGTTGTCACATCTACAAACTAAGGTACGTTTTCTGGAATTTACGCAGCTTTTAGTTTACGACTGCCTATCTCATTTCTTGAGGTGCTAAAATGACAGGGCAGTACAAAACCCCCCCAAATGACCCCATTTTGGAAAGTAGACCCCCTAAGGAAATTGATAAGTGGCATGTTGAGCCCATTGAATATTTTATTTTTTTGCCTCAAGCGATTGAATAATGACAAAAAAAAATTTATATATTTTTTTTACACAAAGTTGTCACTAAATGATATATTGCTCACACATGCTATGGGCATATGTGAAATGACACCCCAAAATAAATTCTGCTGCTTCTCCTGAGTACGGGGATACCACATATGTGGGACTTTTTGGGAGCCTAGCCGCGTACGGGGCCCCAAAAACCAAGCACCGCCATCAAGCTTTCTAAGGGCGTAAATTTTTGATTTCACTTCTCACTACCTATTACAGTTTTGAAGGCCATAAAATGCCAAGATGGCACAAAACCCCCACAAATGACCCCATTTTAGAAAGTAGACACCCCAAGCTATTTGCTGAGAGGCATGTTGAGTCCATGGAATATTTTATATTTTGCCACAAGTTGCGGGAAAATTACAAACTTTTTTTTTTTTTTTACACAAAGTTGTCACTAAATGATATATTGCTCACGCATGCCATGGGCATATGTGAAATGACACCCCAAAATAAATTCTGCTGCTTCTCCTGAGTACGGGGATACCACATATGTGGGACTTTTTGGGAGCCTAGCCGCGTACGGGGCCCCGAAAACCAAGCACCGCCTTCAGGCTTTCTAAGGGCGTTACAGTTTTGAAGGCCATAAAATGCCAAGATGGCACAAACCCCCCCCCAAATGACCCCATTTTGGAAAGTAGACACCCCTAAATTTAGGGGTACACTAGTGAGACTAGGTAATAAATGGCGGGTGCCCTGAAACTATAAAAAAATAACTAACCAACCAGCGTCACCTGTAACAGTTATATGGTGATCACTGGTGAAAGGGTTTACTAGGGGGCAATCAGGGGGCTTTATGCGGTAGTATATGGGGGTCCCTGGCGCTATAAAAAGCTGCGGCGAACCTAAATGCCTACCTGCCTAACTAGCGTCACCTGTGACACTAATACAGTGATCAGAAAAACGATCGCTTATTAGGCTGGGTTCACACTGGAGCGATGCGGGAACGCCACGAATCGGCGGCGGGTTCCCGCATCGCATGCCTCACGGCGGCAGTTCACACTGCCCTATGCGAACTGCTGGGAGTGTCAGTGAAATGTTAATGACACCCCCAGATCAGTTCGCATATCGCATTGCGATCTGCAAACTCGGATCGCATGGTGTGAACACCCATGCGATCCGATTCTGCTGCGGACCAAAAAAAGGGTCCCGTGCGAATTTGCGGCGGGTGCGGCGAATGGCTGAACTCGAATCGCACAGAGATCGGATGTGATTTGCACTGCAATTGGTGTCACTGTGACTGGGGGGGGGGGGGGGTGATCGGGGGGTAAAGGGGGGGTGTGAGTGTGCCTGGCATGTTCTACTGTGAAGTGTCCTGTTGGTGCAACTCACCGATCCTCTCTCCTCGGTGCCGGAACGAAAAATACCGACACGGAGGAGAGATTACATCACTTCATCTCCTGTGTTTACATTACAGGAGAGGAAGTGATGCAATGCTTCACTTCCATTCGTCAGGAGCGATCGCGAGGGGGTGGCCATGAATGAATGGCCGCCCCCTCATCCCGGATCGCTCCTGCACGGATACCGACCGCCGCTGGCACCGGGGGGGGGGGGGGGGGGGCCCGATCGGGCCCCCCACCCGCGGGAAGGCAGGGACGTACATGTACGCCCATATGCCTGCCCGTGCCATTCTGTCGACGTACATCGTCGTGCGGCGGTCGGCAAGTGGTTAAACATGCTGCATATACAGATAAATAACAGTTGATGTTCCAGAAATATAGTAAGCCCCTACCTTCCTCTTTGACAGCACAGTGTATTTTTGGCTCTAAATTGTTAAGCATGGGGTGTCAGCCCTGCCTACTTCAGTTATGATGCATTACAAAGAACACAAACCTCTCCACCAAAACCCTTGCTTGCACACAGGCAGAGCACAAGAAGTTTACAACTTACAACATGTGTGCCCAAATCAACAGGTAATATTTGCACTTATTGAACAGATATAAAAAAATAAAAAAAAACATTCAATGGTATGTTTAAAAAAACCAAAAAGGGAGAGAATAAGGGAAGTGCATTGTTTGGTTTTACATACAATTTAATGAAGCATCTTACCTTACTAACACAACAGGAATGGGAATAGCCCAGGTCTGTGAGTCTTGTCACCTCTCCAGGAGTCTCATAGCTGGTAACATACAAATGGTGTTCTAGGGGGGTGTCTTTTGTAGCCTCAAAATAGACCAACTTATTGATCTCATCCACCCGAATCTAAATAGATAAGCAAAGTTATTGTGAATCCCAAGTAATGAAATATAGCTAGACAATATACAGTGGACATTTACAAGGGATGCAACAGGTGCATCCAAGGACTAGAAATGGTAATTTAATCATTAAATCAGGGATTAAAAAACGTATGCAAAAGGTTTGCAAATATGCTACAAATACAGCTAATGCAGGTAAAAATAGGATTTTTATAACGGCTTACCTGCAAAATCCTTTTCTTGGAGTACATCATGGGACACAGAACACCATAGTAATAACTATATGGGTTATATAGGCACCTTTAGGTGACTGGACACTGGTATAACCAAAAAGGAAACAAGAAGTGCCCCTCCCTATATACCCCTTCCCATACCGGGAGTATCTCAGTTTTTGTAGCAAAGCAATATATATTCATATTCCAATAAGAGGGGAGGGTCCTCTGTGTCCCATGATGTACTCCAAGAAAAGGATTTTACAGGTAAGCCGCTATAAAAATCCTAATTTCCTTTATTGTACATCATGGGATACAGAGCACCATATTGATCACTAGGGGTGCAACGGATCGTTACCGATCTGTGATCCGAACGGGTCGCCCCGTTCGGATCGGCACAAGCCGCGATCCGCAGTCTCAGCCTTAGGAAAGGCCGCGGCTTCGGCCTAGTTCTGAAGTGGCGACCATCTTGGTGCACCCATCGGCGTTTACAATGTGATCGCTCCGTCAAATGATGGAGCGATCACTTGTAAACAAACGGGCGTCATGATGACGCCGGGTTCTCTCTCCCCTCTGTGTACAGATCTGTACAGTGGAGGGGAGAGATCAGATGGCAGGAGCGCTGTGGGCTGCATCTGTAAGCATGTAGGACATTTCAAAATGCAGTGCACCACGCTAACAGTTACATATGATTTAAAGCGGACACTGTTTCATATATTTTTGTTAGGCCTGAAAGGTGCGTGGCAGAAGCCCACACCAGTGTGAAAGGGCCCTTAAAGTGGAACTTCAGTCATTTTTTCATCTTTCCATCTATTAAATCTTCTGGCCTTGTTGTTTCTTTAACTTTGGATAGTAAAACATTTTTTTCTGCCAGTAAATACCTTAGACAGCCCACTTCCTGTTTCTTGTCTGGTAAAAAGCCTAGGCTTTTGACATCATGCACAGCTCTCTCTCATTCTAGTGAGAGTTTGCCAGGAAGGGAGGGGGGGATGAGTCATAAGAGGGCCAATGAGAGCTGCAGAGCTGGAGCTGTGTCTCTGTGTAAATCGAGGAAGTGAAAAGGCAGCAGCTTTGGCTGCCCACAGTTAAAATAGATGCAGCCACTCTCAGTGGAGGGAGATTTCTGCAGCATATTTGTCAAGTCCAGAATCACAGTATATATAAAATAATATGCAAAGTGGTTGGAGGGAAGCTTCACAATGGCAAAGATGTTTTTATTACAGATTACGTGAGCAGACTGCAGTTCCTCTTTAAAGTTGCTTTCTATGTATAATTTGTGATAAGGGTCATGGTTATGACAAGAAACTTACAGTGGACCCGTGTCTGCCAAGAACCTCCCATTCTCCGCTGGTCACCGCCACCTCCTCCTTTATGGGGCACCTAAAGTCACCTGTAAGTATCAGAGAGTGGTAAGTTATGATTAAGACTGTATACTGAACTTACAACAAAAGAACAGCACTCTAGGCAGATATCTCAAAGCATCCCCCTCTGCTAACGAAAACAGGTGCTGGCTCTGCATGTAGGAATGGATCTAAGAAAAGACTGGACGGCCGCACTCTGTTGACACTTTTATTGAAGACGGTTTAAAAAAATCTTCTGGTACAAAGACACCAGAGGCACGGGATCAACGAAAAGCTGACATGTTTCACACCACTGTGGGGTGCTTAGTCATAGCTATGCTTAGTCACAGCTATGCTTAGTCACAGCCCATAGTGGTGTAAAACGTGTCAGCTTTTCATTGATTCATTGATCCTGTGCCTCTGACATCTTTGTACCAGAAGAATTTTTTTTAACGGTCTTCAATAAAGGTGTCAACAGAGTGCGGCCATCCAGTCTTTTCTGCAATTCATATATACTGAACCTATAGAAAATTATTTTTAGTGCCCAAACATCAACAACTAGAAACAACGGGCCTTAAAGTGGTGTTGCACGGAAAAAAAAATTAATTCAAATTTCAAAAAAAAAAAAAAAAGTAAAATTTGGAAATGTTTTTATTTTTTTTAACTCGCCTCTGTTGCTAGGGGGTCCCTCGTAGTCTGCCTCCTTCAGTGCCTGGGCTAGTGACATCACTTCCCCTCGGCGCAAGAAGGGTTCAGCTCTGCCCCCTCCCTCCTGTTAGTCATCTGGGACCTGTCACGTGTCCCAGATGACTGCATGCGCAGTGGGTGCCCAGCTGTGAAGCCACAGCTGGGTGCCCACAGTTGCAAAGCCGGCGCCGCCGAGCGGAGGGGGGGGGGGGGGGGAGATGGGGGCTTCGATCTGCATCGCTGGACCCTGGAACAGGTAAGTGTCCGATTATTAAAAGTCAGCAGCTGCAGTATTTGTAGTTGCTGACTTCAAAAAAAATTTTTAATGGAAACTCCTCATTAATATTGAGCACATCAGCTGGGAGATCTGCCTCTTTCCATACTGCTATCAACCCTCCAATCATATCCTCCACCGATACAGAAAAAGTAAAATCTGAATATTGCGAGGGAGCATCATAAAGGGAATGTTTAGTGGTTCAATGTATGCTTTTTTTATTCATTTTCGGGCTATTTTTTTTTCTCTTATAATTGAAAAGATATTAGTCCTTGATTTTTTTATTCTTTTATTCAGCAAGCAGGAGGAATTTTATGCTTCTTTTTCACATACTATACAGTTTCTGGTTACCAAAGTGGTCTAAAAAGCATGCGGCTTCAGCTGAAGGAGTCAAGACATGTGACTTATCCTTTTATATGGATGGCTAAGGGTCACTATACACATTACATTCGGAACTCAACAATCTATGTACAATCAACCTTAGATCTACTAAAACTATGTAATACGAGGACCTACCTAATCTATCCAATCAGGCAGGACCTTGGACTACATAGTTATTGGTGGATCTTAAGGGGATTCAGCAATCAGATTGTAACATGTGTAGTGAACTTTAGTCCCAAGTTTCACTGAGACTCCAGGAAAGGAGATAACGATGTGCCATCTCTTTAGTTAACCCACGGTGCTCACGGATGTCATGATTTTATTGTTTATTTGCAAAACAATAAAAACAGATACAAATCATCAGTTTAAAACTTAATAAAAAGAAGTCCAATGTGTCATAATTCAAATTCAACAGGCACGAGAGAGGCTCCTTTCATGTCCTGATGTCAGGCATTATTAAAAGCAATGCCAAGCCAGGCTGAACTGATATAATTTATACTGTATATATACACACTCATCGGACACTTTATTAGATCCACCTTACTAGTACTGGGTTGGACCCCCTTTTGCCTTTATTCTTCGTGACATAGATCGAACCATGTGTTGGAAACATTCCTCAGAGATTTTGCTCCATAGTGACATGATGGCATCACACAATTGCTGCAGATTTTGTGGCTGCACATCCATGATGCGAATCTTCCATCACATCCCAAAGGTGCTCTATTGGATGAGATCTGGTGAGTGTGGAGGCCATTGGAGGACAGGGACCTCATTGTCCTGTGGTGAGATGATTGGAGCTTTGTGATATGGTGAATTATCCTGCTGGAAGGAGCCATCAGAAGATGGGGACACTGTAGTCATGAAGGGATGGACATGGTCAGCAACAATACTCAGGTAGGTCGTGGTGTTTAAGCGATGCTCAATTGGTACTAAGGGGCCCAAAGTGTGCCAAGAAAATACCCCCAACACCATTACACCACCACCAGTCTGAACCATTGATACAAGGCAGGATGGATCCATGCTTTCATGTTGTTTACGCCACATTCTGACCCTACCATCTGAATGTCACAGCTAAAAATCGAGACTCATCAGACCAGGCAACATTTTTCCAATCTTCTATTGTCCAATTTTGGTGATCCTGTGCGAATTGAAGCCTCAGTTTCCTGTTCTTAGCTGACAGAAGTGGCACCCAGTGTGGTTTTCTGCTGCTGTAGCCCATTTGCTTCTAAGTTTGATGTGTTGTGCGTTCAGAGATGGTATTCTGCATACATTGTGTTGGAAGGCAACATGGCTTAATATCATATTTATGGCGTTTTACTGCCTGGTTGATACAGCCATTTGGCCTAAGCTGGAATTTGTCGTCTTGGAATGCCAGTACAGCAGGTTTATCCAGCAGGGCTATACAACTGAAGAATGCATATCAGAATCTTCATCTGGAAGAAAGGAGTTGCTGATATCCCCTGGCAGGGGAGTAGAGCTTGGCTTCAAACCACCTGGTGTAACGACGATTGAAGTGCCTGATTACCATTACTGCAAACAAAACTTCAAAGATCAGCCTTACGTAAAGTATAATTTATGTTCTTTTGTTTTATATGCTCTGTAATATTCTTTTTAGTGTTTTATGTTAGCATTTCTACTTCCTTGTTAAAGCGGAGTACCGCCTAAAAAAAAAAAATTAAAGTCAGCAGCTACAAATACTGCAGCTGCTGACTTTTAAAATAAGGACACTTACCCGTCCAGGGCGCCCACAATATCCTCACCCGAAGCCGACCCATCCCTCAGCTCCGGGTGGAGGCACCGGCATTGCTAGTAAGGGAAATCGGGAATAGTGAAATCAGGAAGTGAAGCCTAGCAGCTGCCCAGCCTGATTCCCTGCTGCACATGCGCGAGTCGCGATGCACGTTCTGAGTAGTCCCTGCTGTCTTCTGGGACCCTGCGTGTCTCCCAGAAGGGGCCAGACATGGCGTAGAAGGCTGCGGATACTACGGCTATCTTTCGCCAGAAGTGGGAGCAAATACCTTTGTTAGACAGGTATCTGCTCCCCCTTCCCCCCTCAAAAGGTGCCAAACGTGACACTGGAGGGGGGGGGGGGGGGAGGAATCCAGACAGCCGAAGTTCCATTTTTGGGTGGAACTCCGCTTTAAATAAATAAGACCCTTGCTTATTTAAGCAGTGTGTTTATTTTATAGCAATGATCAATGTAACAATGTCACTGGTCCCCAAAAGTGTCATTTGGGGTCAGATTTGTCTGTCGCAGTCCCACAGAAAAATAAATCACAGATCACCGATATTACTAGCAAAAACAATAAAAGATATAAAAGTCCCAAAATCTATCCCATAGTTTGTTGATGTGATAACTTGCGCAAGCCTATTGCGATTTTTTTACCAAAAGTATGTAGAAGAATATATATCGGCCTAAACTGATGAATATATATATATATATATATATATATATATATATATATATATATATATATATATATATATATATATATATTTTTAAATATGTATTATAGCAAAAAGTTTTTTTAAAATTGATGCTCTTTGTTTATAGCGGAAAAAATAAAACCAGAGGTGATCAAATACCACCAAAAGAAAGCTCTATTTGTTGGGGGGGGGGGGGTAAGACGTAAATTTTGTCTGGGTATAGCATCGCACAACCGCGCAATTGTCAGTTAAGCGATGCAGGGCTGTATTGCAAAAAATGGTCTGGTCCATGGCCTTCCAGGGTTAATACATATTTATAATAAATAAGGGGAATCCAAAACCACCCCAGATATATTTCACCTTGGTTGCAACGAGTGTTTTTTTTTCCGTTTCTGTTGGCTTTCTATAATATGGAACCAGTCTGCCCATTCTCCTCTGACATCAACAAAGCATTTTCCTCTACACAACTGCCGCTCACTGGATATTAAAAGCATTTTCCTCTACACAACTATAGCTCACTGGGTATTTTCTCTTTTTCAGACCATTCTATGTAAACCCAAGAGACGGTTGTGTGTGAAAATTCCAGTAGATCAGCAGTTTTAGAAATACTCAGACCAGCCCGTCTGGCACCAATAACCATACCACGTTTAAAGTCACTTAAAGTGGAAGTAAATTCCCCTATTATTTTCAGCCATGGAAGCTGCCATCTTGGCCTCTGTTTAATCTTCAACTGCCATGATGCTGCACATGTGATCAGTTATAACACCAGCCATTGGATGGTGTGACAGTTTGGTTGAGAGCACAACCAATGTGACAGTTAGCATTTCTGGCATGCCGGGAATGTAACTGTTTTGTTAGAACTATTAAATTGTTGGGTTTACTTCCGCTGTAAATCCTTTCTACCCCATTCTGATGCTCAGTTTGAACTTAAGCAAGTTGCCTTCACCACATCTAGATGCCTAAATGCATTCAGTTGCTGCCATGTGATTGGCTGATTAGCAATTTGTGTTACCAATCAATTGAACAGGTGTATCTAATAAAGTGTCTGGTGATATGTACCACAAAAAAATATATAAAAAAATAAAAATAAAAAAAACATTATTAGCACATAACTGAATTTAAAAAAGCAAAAATGAGTTTTGTAGCCAGTGTAATAAAGTATTCTTTCTTCCAAGTAAATGTTTACATGGTAACTGCACAGTGTACAACCAGTAGCAAATGCTATTGCATACTAGAAACAGGGATGTGGAGGGGATTGGAGAAGATGGAATCTGGCAAAGCTGTGAATGGCAACCAATCAGCTTGAAGATTTCATTTTCAAAGCTTAACTCAAGAAGCTGATCAGTTGCCATGCTGAGGTGCTCCAGTTTTATTAAATTCTCCCCAGACAAACTATGCATTAGAGATGTATAATAATATATGGATATGTATAGTGAACTTTAAGAGACACAAATAGTACAGGTTAACTTACTGAGCCCTAACAGATCAGCTCCTGCCCTACCAGTACCGGCTCCTCTCAACAGGCTGGTGATCCGATAAAGGTGCCGAAATTCTGTCTTGCACTCGGAGGCAAAGAGGAACTGGATCTCATCCTCCCGAGTTTGCGGGAAAAAGTACAAGATGTCATGAATCTGCAGTAGAGAATAAACAATGAGGAAATAAAATGAGTTTAGAGATCACCACTTTGAAAACGGGAATATTCAACCTAATCACAACTGCAAGGAATGGTTCAGTGTGCATAAAGCAGATTTACATTAGTAGATTCAGTCAAGGAACAGAGAGGGCACACCAACCTAGCACAATACCTTTGTGATGAGATCCCCAGAGCTCTGAGGAAGAGGGGATCTCCCCTGGAAATGCGTCAGCCATTTGGATGGTCTTCTTGCACTTGGGACTTGTCTAGATGACCAGGCCGTTTTAAGTACATTGTGGACTTTGATGTACCTTATTGCTGATGTTGTTTGTGGGTATACATCTCTTATTTTAACACTAAAAAAGCCATTTGTCTTTGCAGTATTTCTTCTGGGTTTCCCTGGTCTGTAGGGGGCATCAAAGCCAAATAGCCAAAAATGTCTGATTGATTTTTTCCCAGGGCACTTATTTTGAGCGCAGGAGATTGCTCCTTTTTAATCTAGTCAGCATAGGTGTTAGGAAGGGGGAGGAAGCATAAAGTGATTGCAAAGTCTCGCTTTAAAAAAAACAAACAGGTTATACTTACCTGCCCTGTTCAGTTGGTTTTGCACAGAGCAACCTGGATCCTCCTCTTCTTGTGTCCTTCTTTGCTGCTCCTGGCCCCTCCTTACTGACGAGTGCCCCCACAAGCCTGCTACTAGCTATGGGGGCACCCGAGCCGAGCTGCAGCCCTGTGTGTCCAATCAGACACGCAGCTTCCGTTCGGCCCTGCCCCTCTCTCCCCTGATTGACTAACCAACTTTGATTGACAGCCACAGGAGCCAATAGCACCGTGGCTGTGCCCCAGCAAATCAGGAGGAGAGTCCCGGACGGCGAGGGAATCGTGAACATCGCTGGATAGAGAAGGGGCTCCGGGTATGTGTTGGGGAACCTATTACATTAATGTGCTGGGGGGGCTATTACATTAATGCATGAAGATAAAAAACCTTTTGCCTTTACAACACCTTTAAGACAAGTTAGGTTTATTCTGGACTTCTACTTTAACCCCTTCATGCCTAAGCTGCATGGGATACCAGTCGAGCGGCTTCTTAGCCGCATCGGTTGTTATCCTAAGCAAGCCAACTGACGGCTCTAAAAAAACGGTACCGGGTGATAACAACAGCTGCACGTATCACCCTGGTACTGTTTTTTTAGAGCAGACGGTTGGCTTTCTTGGGTTAACAACTGATGCGTCTAAGAAGCCGCTCGACTGGTATTCCAAGCAGCGGGAGGGGACACGTTCCCCCCCCGGGTACAACCCCTTCAAGCCGAGGCAGCATATTTGCAAACGTCGGCGTGAAGGGGCTAAATTCTGACAATTTCATTAATGAACATTTAGTTAGCGGGGGCTACTGTATTGTGCTCACTCCTGGGCCAACTCCCTTGGCCTGCACCAAGTCAACGCAAAGGAGGACTCTGGGAATAGAGGGGGCAACACTTGGCCACAAGCAGGAGGGAAATATGCAGAGCATACACTAGACAATTATTTGTTATTTTTAGTTATTTCACCTACTTCCATTTAAAAAAAAAAAAAAAAAAAAAAATCAAAAAGGGATGACAGCAAGCTATCAAAAACAAGTCTGTCTTAGCATAGTTTTAAAGTGGAAGTAAAGTCAAAACCTAAAAACACGGACTGTTTCTGTTAAAATGGAAGTAAAGGCAAAACCTAACTAACTCTAAACTTACTCTCAGCCACATTCTAAGCCTAATCTATCCCTGCAAAGCAGAAATTGCTATACTTACCTGTTCTGGAGCCGATCCGGTCTCCATCAGCAGCTGCTGTGTGCAGGAGAAAACTGATAACGGCTGGTAAATGCCTGAGAAGTGACATCACCCAAATACTTACTATGGGGCTGGCTCTCCTGCACAATCTCACACACTAAAGTCGCTGCCAACAGCTGATGCTGGGACCGGAGTGGCTGAAGAAAAGCTAAGAGTATGGGTTAAGACTTAGGTTTTGGACTAAACTTCCACTTTAACAGAAGCAGTCAATGTTAGGTTATCTTGATCCATTTGGTTCGTGACAGGTCCACCTTGAAGTTTACTAAACCCACAACAGTAAAATATGTCTGTATATGCAGCATAGCATGCTTGTTATACTCACTATGGAACTTAAGGGGTTAATCCTCTGCATTGTGTAAAAAGGCTGTTTGATCCTGTATGCATAGATCCTCCCCTCCTGCACTGTCTATCTGGGGAAAGCCAGCTAACACAGGCAGAGTAGCCAACCTGCACATGCTCAGTTGTGTCTTTTAAGCTAGAGAGAATAATTACTTGTTCTCAGAGCTAGCCAGGTCATGTGATATTGGCATCACACATGTGGGCGTGTATACAGGCTGAAGTGGAAATCTGCTCCTACCTGAACTCTCAGCACTGGAGAAACTGTGCGTTTTATCACTGACCGTGTTATACAGCTCAGCCAAAAAGGTATATAATGGCAAAATTTTAATGAAAAAAAAGACGATTTATAAGCTGTGGGCACTGCGGGCAGATGAACCATTTTCATAATACTCGGTTTAGTAAGACTTTAATGCCCTTTTGTGCTGTAGCACACATCAGTAAGTGAAGTGCAGTAGCTGAGCAGCTATTTTTCATACGAAACCCAAATAAACTGATATCTGATCCCATGAAACCCCCCTAAGGGATTCTAATAGCATACATTTATCCATATATCTGTTGTCTCCTCGTATATCACAAGTGGTGCTATGGAGTCTGATGTGGATTCCGACAGACGATGGTGCTCCGATAGGTCTTTAAAGGGTGCCACGAACAAGGAGGGTGGGATGAGGACAATCTGCAGACGTGTCTGTGGACGATCTAGCAGGATAGCCCAGGCACTGCAAATATAGACAAGAAAAGTTAGAAGATACATAGAGTATGGCCTGTGCACTGCACTTCCACAAAAGCTTCACTTTGCAAAGAGTAACCAATCAAGTGCAAGGAAAATTAAAAAAACAGCATTTATGCTTGCACATAATTGGATGATGGGAGTCAGCAGAGCTTCTGCTCATTTACTAAGCTCTGGAGCAGCTGCACTTGCAGAGGACAACTGCACTTTGCTAAGTGCACAGTCGATTTGCCTTTAGTAAATCAACCCCACAGTCTCTACAAACCCTGTACTACATGCATGGCAGCAACCAGCATTGAGGCTGCAATTACATTTCTCTTCCTTGTGAAAATGCTAGTTATTTGGCTCTCATGCTGAACCTTTGTTTGAAATACTTTCAGTCAATTACCCACAATAAGTTTATAGCCTGAGGCTTTTCTGATTGATATACAGTATGTGCTTCAGAATTGTAACTCAATGTACTGAAAGCAGTAGGCAATATCACAGTTAAAGAACTAGCATGTCCATCATGACAGATTTCAGAACAACTGTGACACAGACTATAGGCGCCCGGTCATATGTGTTCCCGCAAGACGTTTAACTCGCTGGCCTGACCCAGTCCAGGATGGAGCTAAAAGAAAAAAAAGCTATAGAACCAGAGGTCCCAGTAGGGAGCTAAGTCACTACTCCTACACTAGGCAGACAGAACTTGATTGCCTTTGCAGAGAGGGGGTTTATATCTGTTAGGACTGCCCATAGCCGGTGCCAAATTTCTTTCTGCCTGGTGTTCTACTCCTGCAGGTGGCGATATAACCCCATAGTCAAGAATAGAAGACACTGTGTCCGTCAATTAACGTAAGAGAAAAAAAAACATTTTAAAGCAATCTGTTTCCTAGCAATGTAATGTATCCTGTGCTATGATATTTGGGATGTAAAAGTGTTTTAACAGAGTATTTTAACTGTTTGGCTGGAAATGCACTTAATTAAATCAATAAATTAAAAGTTAATGTTTCCATTTCAGCTGGAGAAATTAAAGCGGAGGTCCATCCTAAAGTGGAGCTTCCGCTAATTGGAACCCTCCCCCCCTCCGACGCCACAATTGGCACCTTTCAGGGGGGAGGGGGGTGCAGGTACCTGTACAGTACAGGTATCTGCACCCACTTCCGGCATAGATATCTGCAGAATATACGCCCCTTTCCGCAGATATCTACGCCCCTTTCCGAAGGACCCCGCTGTCTGCTGGGAAACACACGGATCCCAGAGACAGCGGGACCATCCTTATTGCGCAGCGCGACTCGCGCATGCGCAGTAGGGAACTGGGAAATGAAGCCGCATGGCTCCACTTCCTGATTCACATAGCCAAGATGGCGGCGGCAGCACCCGAGAGACGATCGAGAGATCGGCTTCGGGTGCCGACATCGCGGGTACGCTGGACAGGTAAGTGTCATTATTTTAAAAGTCAGCAGTTGCAGTATTTGTAGCTGCTGGCTTAAAAAAAAAACAAAAAAAATAAAAAAACGGCGGACTCGCTTTAAAGCAATTATTTACAGGGTTTAGTATTATTTTTATTTATGAAAGACAAAAAAAAAAGACCACTTACTACTTTCCATCAGGAGTCCATCCAGCTCTAGCAATGTATTCGCTCCCTGAAAAAAGCACTTCAAACGGCTGCCGGAGTTCCTTGTCTACCACATCGAGCACCTACAGAAATAAAGATCAGTTGGTTTTCGTAGCACAGTACCCCTGAGATCTGATAAAAACCTGTATGGTATATGTAGCCAGATAAAAATGACCCTTACATTAGACTAATCCTTACACAGGGTGACAACCAAGACACTGCAGTACCCACTAAAATAGTGGTTCTCAACTCCTGTCCTCAGGGCCCACTAACAGGCCAGATTTTTAAGTATTACCTTGGGGAGATGCAAACTAGAATACTACAATCACTGAGCAGCAAATTATATCACCTGTGGTGTATTTCAGTTATCTTGCAAACCTGGCCTGTTAGTGGGCCCTGAGGAGAGGAGTTAAGAACCACTGCACTAAAAGAAGAATCAAATGTTCTCAAAGTCATATTAAAGGCATTTTTTTTCCAATTGTAAACATGTTATACTTACCTGCTCTGTGTAATGGTTTTGCACAGAGCAGCCCTGATCCTCCTCCCTCTGGGGTCCCTCTGGAAAGCACCTAAGAGAAGCACTCTCCTTGGGGGTCTCTGTGCGGATGATTCCAGCTTTTGCATCTATAGACACAGAATTCTGGACTCGGTCCGCGTCATTTGATTTGATTGACAGTGGCTGGAGCCAATGGCTGCACTATCTATCCAATCAAGAGCCAAGCCAACGGCCAGAGAGGTAGAGCGTGTCTCCGCCATGGGAATGAATGGGCTCAGATGAGTAAAACGTCCAAACACGTCCAGTGTGCATGAGGCCTAAAAGTTTAAAAATAAAATTCCCGCTTGAGAGCAGATACTACAGGGCAGTGGTCCCCAACCTTTTTGGCTCCAGGGCCTGCTTTTCACTGAAGCGAATTCTTTCAGGGACTTGGGGGGGCGCGGATTATTTGCAGAGTCTGTCCTCAGCACAGCAGGAGGTGTGCAGCAACCACGGTCTGTGATAGCCCTGTGCAGACCACGGTCAGCACTCACCTCCTGTTATGTGGCCCGTCATCAACAGGCTGCAGACCAGGCGTTAGGAACCCCTGCTATAAGGTATCTGCTCTTAGGTTTATTAAATCAGAAAACTGGGCACCTCTCTGCTTTAAAGCGAACCTTCAGTCATTTTTTCAACTTTCCATCTATTAAATCTTCTGCCCTTGTTGTTGTATTAGCTTTGGTTAGTAAAACATTTTTTTCTGCTAGTAAATCCCTTAGGGTCCTTTCACATGGGGCAGATCAGTGCTGATCCGCCCCGTGGATATCCGCTTGCACAGCGGGCATCGCCGGAGAGATCTCCGCTGAGCAGGAAGATGACAGGTCCGTCTCTGCACACTGCGCAGGGACGGACCTGTCACAGCGCCGCTCTCCCCTATGGGAGTTCGGATGACGACGGACCGCAGTGTCCGACATCACCCGATCCGATGACGGATGGAAAAACAGGTTTTTCCTCCATCACACTTTTTCGAATCGGAGCGGGTCGGATGTCAGCTGACATCCGACGCTCCATAGAGGTCTATGGAGCATCCGTTCAGGTCCGCCTGAAAAACTGACAGGCGGACCTGAACGGATCGTCTGTGTGAAAGAGGCCTTATACAGACCACTTCCTGTTTCTTGTCTGGTCATTAGCCTAGGCTTATGACATCATGCACAGCTTTCTCTCTCTCACTCTTGTGAGAGTTTGCCAGAAAGGGAGTGGGGATGAATTATAAAAGAGGACCAATGAGAGCTGCAGGGCTGGAGGTGTATCTCATAGGGCCACTGTGCTATGTACAAATTAAACATAATTATAAATAAATATACAAAGAATAAAAACACCAATAAAAAAACCTATACACATCTGGGTACTACGTAACTGTACATATACTATATGTTTCTAAAAGTCTTTGTAGCAGCAAGTGTTTATAAAAGTGTCTAGTGCATATTCAAGATTAAAAAAAGGAGGGGACGCGAGATGTTCCTGGTCACAATTTATAGGTTGTAAAAATGGTTTCAAAAGAGGATTGGAGTTGAGGGCTCTCACAGCCTAGGGGAAAAAAACGTTGAGCAGTCTGACAGTCTTGGTTTTGACACTCCGGTACTTTCTACCTGATGGCAAAAGCTGAAAGAGACTGTGGGAGGGATGGGTAGGATCCCTCACGCTACTGGTAGCTTTGCTGGGGGGGGGGGGGGTTATAAGAGGGCCAGTGAGAGCTGCAGGGCTGGAGGTGTGCTTCTGTGTGTCTGTGTAAATCCAGGAAGTGAACAGACAACAGCTTCAGCTGCCCACAGTTAAAATGGCTGCAGCCAGACTTAGTGGATGGAGATTTCTGCAGCATATTTGGCAAATACAGAATCACAGTACATATAAAATAATATGCAAAGTGGTTGGAGGGAAGCTTCAGAATGGCAGATGTTTTTATTGCAAATTATGTGAGCAGACTGCAGGTCCTCTTTATTCTCACACTGGTTCTAAAGAATTAATTTCTTTAATCTGTGACCTAAGCCCCACACACCTACCTGCACCCTAACCAATCAGAGCAGGGCTTAGCCCAGAACGATGAAAAATCCTTTAAATAATTATAAAAACAGACCAGCTCCCTACTTTTAACAGGGATTATTATATTCTCCTTGCTGCAGTAAGGGTCTTGATCAGTTCCACTATTCGCAACTACAATCTTGGGCCTTCCCCTGCCATTCCAGTTGGCGGTCATCTCTAAACACTCACAGCCCTGGAATCCTTTGCATCATACAGAATATTTTCAATGATGTAAGGAAGCAGGAGTTAAATGAAAAATAAACAACGCACTCACCCTGCCCTCTGAATCCACTGTGATCTCTGACAACTTAAATGTCACTTTTGGATTTGAAGTCCCTGAAAAATTTAGTCAAAGTACAAAAGATAGAATATTATTTGCAAAAAAAAAAAAAAAAAAAGATTACATCTACAGTGACCATTTCCCTACCGAGGCACAAGTTGATGCTCACCAGCTTTGGGGTACCTAAATGAATCTGTCCTGCGAGTCTCCAGCATTGGGGAGGTCACATGAATTATCTCCACCTCAGATTCATCATTCTCTTCATACAGGATACGCAGAATCTGACCACCTGATGGTGCTGAGATATAAAATACGAAAGAGAGGAGAAAAAAAAAAAGAATCATACAATGGCGAAGGTGTACAATGCAAACCTAGCTATCATAACAATGAAAATCGCATTATATAAATCATTTGGATTTGTAGTAGTATTAAAGATTTTTAGTATTGACTCCGGGGGGCGCCATACAAGTGTACCCCACACTTTTCACATATTTGTAAAAAAAATTTGAAAAGCATTTATCATTTTCCTTCCACCTCACAATTCTGTGCCACTTTGTGTTGGTCTATCACATAAAATCCCAATAAAATACATTTACGTTTTTGGTTGTAACATGACATAATCGTGGAAAATTTTAAAGGGGTGTGAATACTTTTTCAAGGTTTCATAGTTAGTAAGATTGAATAAAGACACAAGTCCATCCAGTTCAACCTGAGTGGGGTGTCTACAATTGTCCCTATCCCTGTACATTGCACACTCACATCGGTCCCTACCCTCAAGGAGCCCACAATCCAAGGTCCCTATTCATATACTAGGGCCAATTTTGGATAGAAGCCAATTAACCTCCCTGGCGGTACCATTATTTCGGATTTTAGGTGCTAAAAGCGGTACCATTATTTTGCATGAAAATTTGGCGTTTTATATTGTAGTCCTGCAATTCTTAGGAATAACTCTCTTAAATCTGTCCAAACCAGAGTCTAGCAGACATCCCAGGTATGATAAAGTTTGAAAAATTAAATCATAAATTATAATATAATAAATAATTATAAATAATTGTACCAAATAATAATATAACAATAATAAAAATTATTCAATAATGTAATCTAATCAAAAACACTGAAATTTGCTGAGTTGCAGAATTGTCACTGTCATTACTTTTCACTATTTGATGACGGATCTCCCCACAAATCGCTATCGCTCAATTCTGCGAGTCATTCTAATTTATTATCGCTGTTTTCTAGCTGGTCTAAAATCATTTTTGATGTACAGTGACAGTTTTGGTTGCTATGGACAATCTCCAGTTTCCAGGCATAAAGAACAGTTTTTACAATATAAAACTGCATGCAGGACACTGGGCAGACCACTAGGGACAAAGGGGATGTGAAATATTTACATACAGCAATGTAATCTGTAAGATTACATTATACTGTATGTATACTGTTTATTTCACTTTTTGAATTTGGCGCCGATCTCCGTGCCCGTGCGTCGCAACGCTCGCAGGGCACGGAGATCGCCGATGTGATAGATCGAGCGAGGCACGGCTCGCTCGTACAGCGGGGAGACATCGCTGGATTCGAAGGAGAAGGTAAGGAAACCTCCTCCTGGATCCAGCGACGCAGTCCCGAGTCTGACTCGGGGATACCGCTTTTGGTATAAAAAATCCACCCCGAGTCAGACTCGGGAATACCGTCAGGGGGGTTAACCTACCTGCAGGTCTTTGGATTGACTGTACTGTATAAGTCCTGGAGGTAACATGCACCTAATTGTACTTAAAGTGATGGTAAAGTCCATTTTTATTTTTACCTACAGGTAAGCTTATAATAAAGCTTACCTGTAGGTTAAATGAATATGTCCTAAACATGCACAGTTTAGGATATTCTAGTGAGTAGGTGACGTCACCGGTGAATGCACTCTGAAGCAACAGCATACATGTGCCATTCCTTCAGAACTCTGTGCTGTGGCTCCCCTGCGCATGCGTGGGAGTGACGTCATCACGGCTCAGCCATTCAAACGGCTTCAGCCTGCGAACCTAGAAGGAAGACTGGGTGAAGATGGAAGCCTCTGCAGCAGCGACAGCAGAGGGCTTAGTTTCAAGGTAAGTCTTTCATAATGTGCCAGTATGCGATGCATACTAGCACATTAGGCTTTTACCTTGCAGGGGGAAATATATATATTTTTTTAAAAAGCTTACTATCGCTTTAAAATGGTTGTAAACCTTTCTTCTTTTAAAAAAAATGACAAACATGCCTCTACTTAAATGCTTTGTGTAATGGTTTGGCTTCTAACGGGGTCCCCTGCCGGGATACCAGGCCCCTCCTCTTCATCGGGTATGAATGTATGTATGTGTCAATGGACTTGGCAGCGGGACTCGGGAGCAAGTATGCACGGGTACCCCCAGCTTTCCACGGGGGGGGAGCACCGCTCTGGGATTTGTTTGGGGCCACAAAAGATATTTACAAATTACCAGTGGGGCCACCTGAAACCGGACCAGAGGCCGCAATTGGCCCACGGGCCGGACTTTGGATATGCCTGGGCTAAATGCTCCCACGTTTTTTGAATGACTGCATTCTAGCCAACCTGGGAAACTTTGCTGCCCAGTACATTGACAGAAAATGTGTGTGCAAACCTTACTATTTGTACTCAACTTAATAATCAGCAGATTCTGGTTATGGTTCTTACTTGATTCATTGCGAGGACACCACCAATATCCAGTGTAGCGATCAAATTCCTCCTGCAGCACAAACGAAGCTACACCTGCAGACCGTGAATCTTCCTCCACTCCAACCATATCTGCGTAGAACCACATCAGTATCAGTATCAGAGTAGAATAAGCAGAAAAAGGGCAGAATAAACCATCCATAGGATCACTAGCATATGACCTATACATTCTCCAGTTATCTGAAAATCCATGGCACACTATAAACATCACTATGACATCATTCTACCATGAATTCTGAGACTAGCCTTTGTGTACGAAGGTCAGCCTGCGCTCCTCTCCGCTCTCTATATTGGCGACCCACAAGTCATTACTGTGTACAAACGATATCCAATTGGGGTCTGCAGGACAGATGGTGGGATCCATGCGGATATTGGGGCAACTGCTTTCCAATAAATGAGGCTGAAGAGGCTGCTTCTGTAGGTACAAAATCAGGAAGATAAAACACAGTGACTCTTAACAAAACTGTATTGCTGTAAAAACATATGTTTATTATTATAAATATTATTTAGGATTTATATAGTGCCAACAGTTTGCACAGAACATGAGGGAAGACATTACAGTTACAATACAATTCAATGCAGGAGGGCCCTGCTTGTTAGAGCTTACAATCTAGGAGAGATATATTAGGGACAAACATTTTACCTTATATATAGAGCAATCACAAGCTGCTATGGGTTCCCACTAGACATGTGCAGTTCGCTTAGTTCCGAATTCGTTTAACAAATTTTGCCAAATTCGTAAATTCCAAAAATTAAAAAATATGAAATAACGAACAACTATTAAATTATAGGTATTGGAATTACCTTTCAAATTTGTCTGTTTGTGAACGTGAGGAATCATAATTTATCCGAAGTTACGAATTTATCCGTAGTTACAAATGCCGTATCAAAAGGAATAGAACGTAATGATTTACTAATAATAATAATAATAATAATAATAAATTACAATAATAATAAAAACGTATTATTATTATTTTGTTCCGTTTCATTTGTTTAGATGCAAAATTCGTTATTTCAGATAATTTGTAAATTCGGATAAATTTGTATTCGTTACATTCACTAACAGCCAAATTTGAAAGGAAATTCCAATACCTGTTATTTAATTGTTAGTTATTATTTAGAATTTTCGAGATTTAGGATTTTCCCATTTCCGATTTTCCAATTTACAAATTTTGGATTTTCTCATTTCCGAATTTCAATCGTAACGAATGACCTGAAAGACAGAAAGGAAAAAAAAAAAAAAACGAACGCATTTTTCGGCGGTGCACATGTCTAGTTCCTACGCACCTTTGGCATTTTCACATTATCCCATTAACCTTTTTGCTGCCAGTTCCGTACGTCGTACAGACCTGACATCGGGAGGTTTTACAGACATTCCCAATGCCTGCAGCCACCAGGGAGAGGGGAGGGAGCAGAGCGGACGTACGTCTGCTCTCCTCCCCTCCTTGTTGCTGACCCAGAAAGCCACGAGTTTGATGTCACTTCCAGGTCCACCTCTCTGTGCCCCCAGCATACCTGAGAATGGATGTAATGCGATGCGATGCAATGACACTGGCTCAGAAGGGGGTTAAAATCAAGGGGTTAACTGTGTGACTAACAAGTGTAATGTGTGCTGCTTTTACTTTCTGGCTGTTTTTCCTCCCTGCTTTTCAGGCTGTTTTTTGCACACAAAACTCTGTGCTGTGATTGGACACAACTGATCAGCAGATTTCAGCCAAAACCATTGGCTGCAATCTGCTGCCAAACTCATGCTGTGTCCAAACACAGCTCAGGTCAGCAGGGGGCGAAGTACACTGAGACATACGGTGTGCCGCCCGTCATCTACAAGTCAACAAGAGGTTAACCACTTCCCATCCTGCATATTTTAACCACTTCAATACAGGGCACTTTTGCCCCCTTCCTTCCCAGCCCAATTTTCAGCTTTCAGCGCTCTAGCGCTTTCAGTGACAATTGAGCGGTCATGCTACACTGTACCCAAATGAAATTTTTATCATTTTGTTCGCACAAATAGAGCTTTATTTTGATGGTATTTATTCACGACTCCGTTTTTTATTTTTTGCGATATAAGCGCAAAAAAGCGGAAATTTGGAAAAAAAAAACAATATTTTCTTTTTTCTATTTTAAAAGAAATCCAATAAAATCTAATTTTGTCATAAATTTAAGCCAAAATGTATTCTGCTACATGTTTTTGGTAAAAAAAAATTGCGTTAAGTGTATAATAATTGGTTTGTGTGATCACGTACATATGTGTGCAGATAATCATTGGGACATGTGATTTTAGTGGGACATATGTGGGGGACATGTTTTTATTATTAGGGACATGTGTTTTTATTATTTGGGGACATGTATGTTTTGGGGACATTGTGTTTATACTGTGTGGTGTGTTTACTGTGTGGTGATTTGTGTGTACACTAGACTGATGATCAGTGAGTAAAAAGCTGTAAAAAACAGCTCATATTCACTGATCATCAGCCGGCTGCAGCGTTCTGCTCTCCTCTCCTCAGCGATGACTTCTGTGTGAGGAGAGGAGGAGCCGATTGCCTAGCAACCGGCTGTTTGTTTACATCACATGACGGCCGTGATTGGACACGGCCGTCATGTGATCAGGAGGGCGAATCACAGAGCCCTCCTGCCGATCTGAGATGCGCCGTGTCCGGGTGACACGGGCGCATCGGGATCGCGCCGCTGCGCGGGCGCGCGCGATCCCGCTCCTCCTGATGGACGTTCCTGAACGTCCTATCCGGACTAGACGGCTCCCACCCGGCCGTATATGTGCATTGGCCAGGTGGGAAGTGGTTAAGGACGGCCGCAAGGTGGCTCTGCCATCCCGGGCGGGCGTCATAGGACGTTCTTGGTTTCCCGGCATAATGAGCTAATGTGCATACTAGCTCAATCTGAAATACTTGCCTTAAAAACGAAGCCCCCGCAGCAGCGCCCGGTCACCGCTGAGGGGGGGGCCAACATATTCCCCTGGCACTTCTTCTGGGTTCGCTGGTTCCGGCACTGTGAGTGGTCGGACCCGCAATGACCCGACTCCGACGCATGCGCATGGGAGCCCACGGTTTCCGGCAAGAAGCTCTAAAGTTTCGGCACTATATGCCGGACCTTCAGAGTGCATGTGCCGCTGACGTCAGTGGCTGCATGCAGGGTGAAAATCTCCTAAATGGTGCACGTTTTAGGAGAACTTCATTTTACCCACAGGTAATCTTTATTATAGACTTACCTGTAGGTAAAAATGATCAGGTGTGTATACAACTGCTTTAACACCACCATCAAAGTCACAAAAAGGTAAAAACATGTGCCATACAATATACAATTTTTGGTAAGCTCACCGTGAACCCACGGGCACCCCCATCTCGAACAGTGTAGATGGCACTGCCAGCTTGGAAGAGGAAGGTTCCACTCTTTGCATGGTAATCAAAAGCCGAGATGCCCACCGTCCCGATACGTTTTCTCTCTCGCAGAAGCTCCTCTTCCCGGGAGTACATGCCGTAATCGGGGGTGGCCTATAAAAGAAACAACATTTTTAAAAACGTTCTTTATCACAAGTTACTCTTCCAAAGACATTGTGGGGTTAAATTTACTAAAACTGGAGAGTGCAATATCTGGTGCAGCTCTGCATGGCAGCCAACTGGCTTCTAACTTCATCTTGTTCAAATAAGCCTTCACAATAAAACCTGGAAGCTGATTGGTTTCTATGCAGAGCTGCACCAGATTTTGCACCCTCCAGTTTTAGTAAATCAACCCTTATTAACACAATATTATAAATCAAAATGTTTAGGACTGTGAAGCAAGGTTTCATTTGCACCAGAAGTTTCCAAACTTTGAAAGCAAATTTTGTCAGAAAAAACTGAACTCTATAAAGCTTGTCCTGAAAGAGTTACTATTAGGCCAGCTAGAGACTGATCTAAAATCAGCTGATTGAGCAGGAACCAGCAGAATTTCAAACCAACTTCCGGCAGGCTGGTTGTACTGAAGTAAATCTATCAATAGACTTCAGTACATCCCAGTCTGTCGTGTTTTTTTTCTTGTGTGATCACTGCCGGGGTGGCTATAGCTGCCAGCAATGATCGCGGGGAAACCTCCTGCTGTCAGAATTAGAGGTCGGCCGATATTTGGCGTTTTTTAATTAATCGGCATCAGCCGATTATATCTTCAGCGTGACTTACAAAATGACTTCTGTAATAGAGGTCAGTGCAAGTTGCCTGAAGACTTCAGTGAAGTGACTTGTTTCCTCTCTGGGCAATCTGCCAAGAATAGAGCAAAGAGATACAGTGGTGTGAAAAAGTGTTTGCCCCCTTCCTCATTTCCTGTTCCTTTGCATGTTTGTCACACTTAAGTGTTTCGGAACATCAAACCAATTTAAACAATAGTCAAGGACAACATAAGTAAACACAAAATGCAATTTGTAAATGAAGGTGTTTATTATTAAAGGTGAAAAAAATCCAAACCATCATGGCCCTGTGTGAAAAAGTGATTGCCCCCCTTGTTAAAACATACTATAACTGTGGTTGTCCACACCTGAGTTCAATTTCTCTAGCCACACCCAGGCCTGATTATTGCCACACCTGTTCACAATCAAGGCATCACTTAAATAGGAGCTGCTTGACACAGTAAGGTCCACCAGAAGATCCTTAAAAGCTACACATCATGCCAAGACCAAAAGAAATTCAGGAACAATTGAGAAAGAAAGTAATTGAGATCTATCAGTCTGGAAAGGGTTATAAAGCCATTTCCAAAGCTTTGGGAATCCAGCGAACCACAGTGAGAGCCATTATCCACAAATGGCGAAGACATGGAACAGTGGTGAACCTTCCCAGGAGTGGCCGGCCGCCCAAAATTACCCCAAGAGCGCAGCGACGACTCATCCAAGAGGTCACAAAAGACCCCACAACAACGTCCAAGGAACTGCAGGCCTCACTTGCCTCAGTTAAGGTCAGCGTTCATGCCTCCACCATCAGGAAAAGACTGGGCAAAAATGGCCTGCATGGCAGAGTTCCAAGGAGAAAACCACTGCTGAGCAAAAAGAACATCAAAGCTCGTCTCAATTTCTCCACAACACATCTTGATGATCCCCAAGACTTTTGGGACAACATTCTGTGGACCGATGAGACAAAAGTGGAACTCTTTGGAAGGTGTGTGTCCAAGTATATCTGGCGTAGAAGGAACACTGCATTTCATAAAAAGAACATTATACCAACAGTAAAATATGGTGGCGGTAGTGTGATGGTCTGGGGCTGTTTTGCTGCTTCAGGACCTGGAAGACTTGCCGTGATAAAAGGAACTATGAATTCTGCTGTCTACCAAGAGATCCTGAAGGAGAATGTCCGACCATCTGTTCGTGTACTCAAGCTGAAACGAACTTGGGTTCTGCAGCAGGACAATGATCCTAAACACACCAGCAAGTCCACCACCGAATGGCTGAAGAAAAACAAAATGAAGACTTTGGAGTGGCCTAGCCAAAGTCCTGACCTGAATCCTATTGAGATGTTGTGGTATGACCTTTAAAAGGCCGTTCATGCTCGAAAACCCTCTAATGTAACTGAATTAGGACAATTCTGCAAAGATGAGTGGGCCAAAATTCCTCCAGGACGCTGTAAAAGCCTCATTGCACATTATCGCAAACGCTTGGTTGCAGTTGTTGCTGCTAAGGGTGGCCCAACCAGTTATTAGGTTTAGGGGGCAATCACTTTTTCACACAGGGCCATGATGGTTTGGATTTTTTTTCACCTTTAATAATAAACACCTTCATTTACAAATTGCATTTTGTGTTTACTTGTGTTGTCCTTGACTATTGTTTAAATTGGTTTGATGTTCCGAAACACTTAAGTGTGACAAACACGCAAAGGAACAGGAAATGAGGAAGGGGGCAAACACTTTTTCACACCACTGTACAATGTTTACACTTCTGAATGAACTAAACTCTGTGTGTAGAGTTCTGTTTAACCATTTAAAGACTAAATCTTTTCTGTTGCTTACAAGTAAAAATCCTGCATTTTCTGCTAGAAAATTACTTGGAACCCCCAAAAATTATATATATTTTTTTAGCAGAGACCCTAGGGAATAAAATAGTGGTTGTAATATTTTATGTCGCACGGTATTTGCGCAGCGGTCTTTCAAACACAATTTTTTGGAAAAAAAAAAGACACTAATGATTTAAAAAAAAAAAAACAGAAAAAACTAAAAAAACTGTAAAGTTAGCCCATTTTTTTTTTTCATCCAAAGGTTTTGGATTACCAGTTTTTGTGTATTTAATATATAGTTTGTTTTTTGTGTGTTTTTTTTTTTTTTATCTAAATTATACATACAAGTGAACTGGTTGGAGGTTTGTTTTCTTTAATAAATGTTTAAATGTAAGACATTTTCTGTATCACTTATTACTTAAGGCTGCTTTCACACTGGAGCGGGCAGGCGTTGACGGTAAAATGCTGCTAGTTTTAGCGGCGCTTTACCGTCATTTTAGCGGCGCTATTCGGCTGTTACCGGGGCACTTATAACCCAGCTAGCGACCGAGGAAGAGGTTAAATGTGCCCGTGGTGCCCATTCATATCAATGGGCAGGAGTGGTGGAGGAGTGTGCTGCTTGCAGGACTTTTTTTTTTTTTTTTTTTTTTTTTTTTTAACATCCTGCCAGCGCATCGCCTCAGTGTGAAAGCACTCGGGGCTTCCACACAGACTGCAGGGGAGCCGTTTTGCAGGCACTTTAACAGACGCTATTTTTAGCCCAAAAGCACCTGAAAAATGCCCCAGTGTGAAAGGTGTATGTTAGATTTTATGAGATGAAGCGGAAAAAGGAAAAAAAAAATTAAAAAAAATTACAAACTGGCCTAACATATCGGCCCAAAAATATCAGCATCATATATTGGCCATCGGCCACCACGATTTCTAAATATCGGCATCGGCCAGAGAAAAACCTATATTGGTCGACCTCTAGTCAGAATACAACAATGCAGCGGGAGGGATTCCCCAACCCACCCCCCCCCCCCCCCCCCCCGGCTGATGGGAGAAAAAAAAATTTGGCGATTTTCTTTACTTACATCTGTGGTTGAAGGATAGAAAATTGCATATTCTATGGCTTGCTTTAGTGTAAGCAAAAGAAAAATAAATTACTGACTGTTGCAGTATTCAACATATCCTAATCACAAGAGTACAGGACACTGAACAGTAGAGCTGCAGAATTCTGGCTAAAATTAGAATCACGATTTTTTTAGCTTAGAATAAAAAGATCACGATTCTGGTGACGTAAAATCTTTCACATTATACAAAAAAAAAAAATGGGCTAACTTTACTGGTTAGTTTTTTTTTTTTAATTCATTAAAATAATTTTTTTTTTTTAAATGCATTTGAAAGACCGCTGCGCAAATACAGTGCGACATAAAATATTGCAACAACCACCATTTTATTCTCTAGGGTGTCTACTAAAAAAATACATAATACAATATATATATAAAATGTTTGGGGGTTCTAAGTAATTTTCTAGCAAAAAAAATGATTTTAACTTGAAACCAACAAATGTCAGAAAAAGGTTTAGTGTTTAAGTTGTCTAACCAAGCCGAGGGCTTTCACTCTGGAGCGGTGCGCTGGTAGGACGGTAAAAAAAAGTCCTGCTAGCAGCATCTTTCGAGTGGTGTATTCATCTCTCCTACCCATTGAAATCGATGGGGCAGCGCGGCTATACCGCCACTGCAGCGACGCTTTGCGCACAGTTTTAACCCCTTTTCGGCTGCTAGCCAGGGTTAAAACCGCCCGCTAGCGGCCGAATACCGCCACTAAAACAACGGTAAAGCGGTGCTAAAAATAGCGCCGCTTTACCGCCGACGCCCACACCGCCCCAGTGTGAAAGGGGCCTAAGAGCTGGGGGGAGGAGGAGTAGAAGCAGCAGCACACTGAACTTTCCAGTGAATGGCTGTGCAGCAGGGACGTATCAGGACAAGTCAGATCGTTGAAGGAGAGCAGGCTGAGCTCCCAGCATAGCTAGAGAACTGACCAAGGTGTGTTCTCCTGCTTAGTGTGGTCCGTTTTTAATAGGAAAGCAGAGGGACTGACAGGAACACCAGGCATTTCACATAAAGGAAGCAATGCAAAGAGAACAGGAGACTTTCTCATACAAGTACAGGGTACAGCAGGCACAGATTAGGTATAATATCATCAATTTAAATGAATCTGAATTTGTCAGACATTATTATGTGTGTAAATACAACAAGTAATTCCCAAATGTCTCATATCTCACCTGAAAGGTATCCAGTAGGGGTTTCCAGGACAGCATGAGAACTGCGCCTCTGTTTATGTTCTTTGGGATCTCAGAGTAGAAGAGTGTATTCTCTCGGTTCTCTCCGGACATCGCTGAAGGGGAAAGAGAAAAAAAAACATATGAGCTAAAGAAGATACCGGACAGCGATGCTTTACACAGATCACATCAATATATCAGATTATTAACCACTTGCTGACCGCCCTATAGCAGGTTTACTGATACAGGGCGGCAGTTCTGCACAGGATCACGTATGTATGTATGTATATATATATATATATATATATATATATATATATATATATATATAAAAATTTATGGAATTTTTATTTATTTTATACTAGTAATGGCTGCAATCAGCGACATATAGCGGGACTGCGATTTTGCGGCAAATCGGACACTAAAGCCTCGTACACGCGATCGGATTTTCCGCAGACAAAGCCTCCGACTTTTGTCCGAAGGAGCGTTGGCCAAAGACTTGTCTTGCATACAAACGGCACAAAATTGTCGGCCAACAAACACGAACGTACTGATGTACTACCTGGAATTTCAGCTCGAGTCCCACCATTTAGGCAACTTCTGCTAATGTCGTGTTTGGGGAGCATTGATTCCGAGCATGCGTGTTTGTACTTTGGACTTTTGTCCGACGGACTTGTGTACACACACTCCGAAAATCAAACAGACCGTAAATTTATAAACCTGCCATCCAACATTTGTCCACGGAAAGTTGGCCAGCAATTGTCTGATGGAGCATACAAACGGTCGGATTTTCCGCCAACAGCCTGTCATCGCCCAATTCCCGTCAGAAAATCCGATGGTGTGCATGAGGCTTAAGTGACACTTTGTGGGAACCAGTGACACGAATACAGCGATCGGCGCTAAAAATATGCACCGTCGCTGTACTAATGACAATGGCTGGGAAGAGGTTAAACATCAAGGAGCGATCAAAGGGTTAAATGTGTGCCTAGCCAGTGTTTGTGTGTACTGCGTGAGGAACTTTTACTAGGGGAAGAGATGGATTTTATTCCCTGCCTAGCAGGAACACAAAATACACACCCCCCCCCCCCCTCCCTCCGTCAGAGCTGAGATCTGCTTTGTTTACATATTTTACTGATGATTGGCAGACGACATCCAACTCCCGAGGCTGGCAGATCGGCTTTGGCTGTGAATAATCAGAAGAGTGCCCCCTGCAGGCGGAACTGCAGAATCACACGTGTGTGTATATATATATATATATATATATATATATATATATATATATATATATATATATATACACACACACACACACACACGATTCTGCACAGAAGAGCCGCCCTGTAGTGTTAAAACTGCTATGGGGCGATCTTTAAGTGGTTAAAGAATGGTACTCTGGAAGAACACATGTCTGTGCACTGGGAGGACACATAAAACACACATCTTGTCTTGCAATTTTCAGTACACAGATATGAAAAGGACCGTGGCAAAAACAAAATTTACTAATTTCGCTAATTGCTACTGATACAAATCCTAATCCTACAAGTATAAAGTACAAGGACAAAGCTTGCAGGCTAAGCTCCCTGGGAAATGTATGGAAATAACTCTCTACAAATGGACTAAGGACTTGTGAATAATGCCATGCAAACATTCTCCTTATGGAGCGTGTACACAAATAGCTATCCTCTTATAGGATAATCTGTCCAATAGGGAACAGCCGGACTAAAGAACGCGATTCCTTCTCAGTCTATACTACTGATAATGTCTGCCAGCTGGTGAACTCTACACTACCTCGTCTATATAGATAATGGACCTTCCCATCTGTGTACTGGGAATTCACACCACGGATCTAAATAATTAAATTCCCAACTAATCATTATTTTAAATGCAAAGAAAAGCATGGATCTCAAACACTAAGGCTGGGTTCACACTATTGCCAATTGGATGCAGATTTCTCCGCATCCAATTCACATGTCAGGAGACTGTGACCGACTCTCTATGGAGCCGGTTCACACACCTCCGGGGCGGCTGATGAGCGGATTGCACAGGAGCCCCGTGCTTCTTCTGGTCCCTTTCAGGTCCGAATTCAGAGCGAAATCGGACCTGAAATGGTGAACAGGGACGCACCGGACCCCTGCTGTGAGCCGCTCCATGCGGCAGTGTGAACCCAGCCTTAATGCCCCTTAGTGACTAAGGGTAAATCAAATGTTAATGCCTAAGCACAATTTTGCAACTTTGACATTTATCAGTAAAACTGTATATATCAGCACAACTACTTTGTGTATCCATGAGGATTATACGGCGTCCTATTCAGGACAAATTGGATTTTCATTTGGTGGTAAATGGTAGTGGATATAGCCTGATTTTTTTTTTTATTATCATCATCAAAGGAAAACTGGCCCACAGTAATAAAAAGAAAAAATAATAAATATATATATATATATATATATATATATATATATATATATATATCTATATCTGCTCAATTTTGGCTAAAATGAGAATCACTTTTTTTGCTTAGAATAAAGATCACGATTCTCGCGGCGTAACATCATCTTTCACATTATACAAAAAAATTGGGCTAACTTTATTTTTTTTTTTTTCATTTCTATTCATTGAAGTGTATTTTTTCCCCCCAAAAAATTGCGTTTGAAAGACCGCTGCGCGGTGAGACATAAAATATTGCAACAATTGCCATTTTATTCCCTAGGGTCCCAAGTAATAAAGGGAGAGGAAAAAAGGAAAGGGAAAAAAAAATGTGTCTTTCTCCCATCAGATATTTTTGCATGAACTGTCGTGATCGGCTCTCAGAAAGCTGTGTACTAAACGATCAGATTATCGGACAATCTCTCCAAAAGCAGTATTGTTATGTCTGATTTTCTCATTGTGTGTACAAGGGCATAACAGGCATCAAACACTCAAAGTCCAATTATAAAAGACAAAGAAGATCTACTTACACATACCCAGATAGTACATTCTATCCGAGTGAGGGCTATCTGGGTCATTCCTCTTTACAAAGGTGAAGCTGTGAGGGGCCTTGGCCATCATATACCCATGGTACTTCCTGGTGTCTGCTAGCAGCTTCCGCATCTGGCTCCATGAATGGCGCTCCACATAGAAGGGGTCTGGCTTGGAGTCTCCCCCGATGGGCTCTGTGCTTCCATGGCTGTTTGCCGACTCAAAAATCTCTACTCCGACCTGCTCAGTCTCCATAGCTGCCGCCATGTTGCATCCTGTGAAAAAAGTACCATTGTCGTCATTTGTAATACAAGCCAACAACCTCTCCCAACCCTTCATCCACATCCATAGACATTACAGACACATCTTCCACTGCCAGTAAATTTAGACATTATTTAGAAAACTGTGAAGGCCACAAGTTTTGATAGTTAAAGTGATAATAAACATACACTATTTAACCAGTTGCAGCTCAGTCTATGGCAAAATGACGCCGGCTGGAGCCTCTCGTGATCCGTGTTGAGGTCATATGATGGCCGCACAGCAGCCCGATCCATCACCGGCTGTGTCCACTGGACACAGCCCATGACTGATCACTGTACTGGCCTGCTGCCGGTACCATGTGATCGATGTAATCAATCACAGCAGGACACATGACAGTTGTAAACAACAGATGGCTTCCTTTCCAAGCCACCCAACGTGTACAATTGTGTTGCTAGCTGTGTCAGCGTGATCATATGGCACATACTGGGCCAATCACAGCCCGTCTGTACCATGTGATTAGCTCTGGCTAATAACAACAAAACAACTAAGGCTGGGTTCCCACTAGTGTGAATTGGATGAGGGGTTTCTTCACATCCAATTCGCATGTCAGGAGATTGTGACCGGCTCTCTATGGAGTCGGTTCACACATCTCTGCAGTGGCTCCGGTGAAAATTGCACAGGAATCATGTGCGTCTTCTGGTCCGTTTCATATCCGAATTCAGCCAAACATTTGAGCTGAAATCGGACCTGAAGCGGTGAACAGGAAAGCACCGTGTGAGCCGCTCCGTGCTGCAATGTGAACCCAGCCTTAATGAATTGATTTCATTCAGTAAAATGCTTGCATAAAGAAATGAAATTCTTTGCTATATGCAAACATAACATGTAAAAAGAATAAAATAAAATCCTGATCACTTTCCCAGAATATTTTAATTAGAAATCGACTGATATTGTTTTTTGGTGCCAATACAATACCGATATTTCGGCCACCTCTCCTGCCGATATTATGTACACTGTCATTTTCAATTTTTTTTTTGTATCACTGTTATCGCTGTCACAAGGAATGTAACCATCCCTTGTGATAGTAATAGGCAGTGACAGGTCCTCTTTATGGAGGGTCTTATAAGACTCCAAACCTCTCCACTGCACTTTAAAAAGTATTCAAAACGTCAAGATCGGCGTTTTTGAATACTTTATATATATTTTTTTTAAACTGGCTCCTTTAAGATGCCAGTAATCTGGGAAGTGATGTCATGACATCGCTTCTGGATTACTAGGTCCAAGACCCGAACGCAGCATTGGATTTGTTTGGGTCTTTGGGCAGCCGGCGGACGGGCCAGCTGCTTGGCTGGTCGGGCCTCCTGGTGGGACGGGCGAGCCTGGGCGAGCGGTGGAAGGATGGCCTCCCGCTGAGCGGCTGCTGACCATCCGCTCTAAAGAACGGTACTGGGCAGAGGCATGCATCACCCCAGTAAAACCCCTTGTAGCAATATCGATCAGTTTTTTGACCGATGCTTCTAAAGAAGTGAATATCGGCCACTGATAATCGGTTGATCCCTAATTATAATGTTACTATGGTAACATTATACTGCTCTGGTCAAAGTGTGTTTTTTTCTTTTTTCTTGTTTGTATTGTCACCAGTCAGTGCCCCTGATCACCGTTATACCCATTTATGATAACGCTTCCCTGCACTGGTGACAGGATGTAAAAAAATTAATTAAGAAAAAATTTCTTCATTTTCCAAAAAATTACAGTTTAAAAACCAGACTAAATAATATTCACAGATTTTGAGTTATTTACACCAAGGAAATGGAGCAGAATACATTTTGGACAAAATTTATGAAGAAAGATTTTGCTTGCATGATTTTGCCGCAATTGGGTTGCTATGAGAAGTAATGGCATCACAAATCCGCATTTGTGATGATTTCAGAGGCCTAGGTTGTGAATGGGGGCTTACTGTAAGCAGGCGGCACAGCGACGTACGGGTACATGACCTTCCTGGTTTTTGGGCACTCATTAGAGCTGGGTGATTTTCACACACAAAAAAAAAAATCTGCGATTGAAAAAAAAATAAAAAATAAACTTGATTCACGATTCTAATCGAGTTTTTTTTTTTTTTTGATGGACACCGCGCCAGTCCTGAGGAGCTGCAGGCAGGAGTTTTTAGGCGAGGCCACGGCTTCGGCATAGTCTGTGGCGCCCAGCCTCGTGGACTAGGCGAAGCCACGGCCTTACCTAAAAACTCAAATCTCAACTCGATTCAAGATTTGAATCGATTTTTTTCCCCAGCCCTAGCGCTCATCCCCTGCTGACCCATGCTGCCGATTGGGCACAACATACATTTGTCAGCAGATTTCAGGCTGCGTTCACGCTTATGTAAATTAGATATGGGTTTCGCCGCATTCAATTCACACCGCAGGAGAATGCGACTTGGCTCTCTATGAAGCCGGTTCACATATCTCCGGAGTGCACTGCTCAGAAAAGCTGTGCATCTTTGGCTCAGTTTCACGGCCGAATTCAGGCAAAGATTTGGCCCTGAAACGGAGAAAGGGTGCACACAGCGTTCCTCTGCGACCCGACCCTTAGCCAATGCCTTTAGCCAAAACCAGCTGATCAACTGCTTCCAATCACACACACACACAGAGCTCTGTGTACAGAAAATAGAGACCTGGCTGTATATTCTCCCTGAAAAGCAGGGAGAAAAAGCAGCCAGATCTGAGCGTACGCACCAAGATTCAGACTGATGCGGGTTAGAAATCGTACGAGTTCAGCTGAACTTGCACAACTTCAAACCGGCAATGCAGCCCGACTTCAGCTGCAATTTGACAGACATCTGTGTTCATGCACAGATGTCTATTCAAATCGCCCCTGAAGTCATATAGGAATACTTTTGGGAATCGGTGTGGCGTCGCACCGATTCAGACGGTGCCGCTGACGCCGATTTGACATGTCAAATCGCATGTCAAAATGGCCCAGTGTGAACGTGGGCTAAAAGCAGCACACATTACACTGGTTAGGTGCACATTCATTGCCCCTCGATGTTCAACCTCTTCCCAGCCAGCGTCATCAGTGCAGTATTATCACCGATCCCTGTATTAGTGTCACCGGCAACGTCAGTGTCAGCACTGTGTGACCCTCGCAGCCAGCGTCAGCACCAGATTGCCCGCCACCCTATCACAGTCCCACTGTAAGTTGCTGATCACCGCCATTACATTATAACGCCTATTAGCTGCGTAAATACCAGTATATATCCCATAGTTTGTAGACGCCAAAAACTTTCACACACACCAATCAATAAAAACTTATTGCGATTTGTTTTATTTATTTTTTTTTACCAAACAAATGTAGCAGAATAAATTTGCCCTAAATTTATGAAGAAAGACTATTTGTTTGCAACATTTTATAAATAGAATTTTTTTTCTTTGTTTTTAAAATTTTTGGTATTTTTTTTTCGTTTGGATCTTTTTTTCTTTTTTTTTTTCTTTTTTTTTTTTTTTTTTAATCTCACGCTTCCCAGGGTAGAGGAGAGATTTCAAGTCTTTTTGACCCCCAGATCTCTCCATGAAGAGGACCGGTCATCCCTTATTTCTATTACAAGGGATGTTTCCATTTCCTATGAATTCTCCTAGGAATTTCGAGGAAATGTAACCTCTTTTTTACTAGGAATAAAAAAAAAAAAAAAGGGGACAGTGTTAAAAATAAAAAGCGACTCCCCCCCCCGCACAGAAGGGAATGCATACATCTGTAAATGGTGTCTGCACCACACATGTGAGGCATCACCACGATCGTTAGAGCGAGAGCAATAATTCTAGTGCTAGATCTCCTCTGTGACTTTAAACGGGTAACCTAGAGTGGGGCTATTTTCTCAAAAAAAAAAAAACTTGATTCACGATTCAAATTTTTTTTTTTTTTTTTGATGGACACCACACCGGTCCTGAGGAGCTGCGGGTCGGAGTTTTTAAGCAAGACCGCAGCTTCAGCCTAGTCCGCAGTGTCCAGCCTCGTGGACTAGGCCAAAGCCGCGGCCTCACCTAAAAACTCAGAGCCGCGCGGTGTCAACGCCGGTCCTGGTGAAAAAAAAAACAAATAGAAATCGATTTGCTGAAATTTTGAATCGATTTGACCTCTCACCTCGATTCAAGATTTAAATCGATTTTTTCCACAGCCCTAAGGTAACCTGCAAAAAAATTTTAGGCATCACCTATGGAGGTTTTTTAAAGTAGCGTAGGTGACTGCCATTCGACGAGCGCGTGCAATTTTGAAACGCAACATGTTTGCTTTGAATTCATTCGGGATACCATCATCCTTTATATTTTACCAAAATAACAGTTTTGTTTTTTTGTTGCACAATTAAACAAATTAAAATGAATTTTTTCGCAAAAAAAAAGTGTTTGAAAAATTGTTGCACAAATACCTTATACTGCGATGATCGCTATTTTACTCTGTAGGGTCTCTGCTAAAAAATATTATATATATACTGTTTGTGGGTTCCGAGTAATTTTATGCAAAATTCATAAATATGATGCAGATTTTTACTTTGATGGGGAGAAATGACAGAATACGCCTGGTAGGGAAGGGGTTAATATGGAGGGAATTTATTACATTTTACTGTTTTGTAGACCCAACAGGAAGAGAGGGGAAATCTCTCCAGACTGAATGAATATGACTCCCCCACCCTCTCCGTTGTCATGGTAAGTTTTACTATCCAAAGTTAAAACAACAAGAGCAGAAGATTTAAAAGATGGAAAGATGAAAAAAAAAAAAAATGACTGAAGGTCCATTTTAACGATTAATCGTTCAGCTTTACACCAATATAAAGTTTAACCTCACGTCCTGTTTTGTAGACCCAACAGGAAGTGAGGGGGGTCCTCTCCTTAGTGAAGGAACACTCCTCAGTTGTCATGGTAACCAGTGTAACGGTTTACCCTCACTTCCTGTCCTGTAGATCCAACAGGAAGTGAAGGAAAATCACTCCAGAGCAAAAGAAAGCTACCCCTCCCCACTTACACTCAGTTGTCAGGGTAATCAGTGTCCCCAATGTAAAGTTTCCCCTCATTTACTCTCTTGTAAATCCAACAGGAAGTGAAGGAATGCCCCCTCCCCCTCAGTTGTCATGGTAACCAGTGCCCCACTGGGTAAAATTTAACCTCATGTCCTGTTTTGTTGACCCAACAGGAAGTGAGGGGAAATCTCCCCAGACCGAAGGGACACCCCCCCTCTCAGTTGTCATAGTAACCAGTGTCCCAAATGTAAAATTTCCCCTGACTTCCTGTCTTGTAGACCCAACAGGAAGTGTGGAGGGGGGGCACTCCAGAGTGAAGGAACCCCTCTCAGCTGTCATGGTAACCTGTGTCCCCCAATTGAACGTTTCCCCTCACTTCCTGCTTTAATGGCAACATCGTTTTAGATTTGTCCTCACTTCCTGTCCTAATGAGAGGATGCAGGAGGGGGGAGGGGTGTGAATCTCCTGGGGGGGGGGGGGACAATAAACAAACACCTGACTGAGGCTCCGACTTTCCTCTATAGAAATGTTCCCGTACAGAGGAGGCGCCATGTCACCGCCACACACCCGGCCCCGGAGGCGTATCAGGGCGGGGGATCCCCCTGTGATCAGCGGAGGCCCCGGCCAGATCCATTGTGAGGAGACTCCCCCCACCTCCGGTGCCCTGTACACCCCCCGGCTCCTCCACCCCACACAGCCCTCACCTAGCATGGAGAAGCGGGCGGGGGAAGAGGCCGGGCCCGGCTCCTATACTCTCTTCTCCCCGGTTATGACTTGGCTTCTCTCTGGCTCCCGGTGCCGCTGCTGCTTCTGGAGCTCTCACTTCCGCTTCCGGGAGAATGACGGCCGCCGGGCGGGGAAGCTGAGGACCCCTGCTGGCTGGAGGCGGCAGCGCACCACCCTGCCCGCCGCACTATTCCCCCATTACTCTGCATAACCATGCATTCATTTTTATTTATATTATTATTATATATTTGTATATCATATTGGAGTGTAAGCTCTTCCGATCAGGGCCCTCCGAACCCCCTTGATTTGTTTTTTTTAACTGTACTGTCCCCCTTTATATTGTAAAGTGATGGGCACAATGTTGCTGCTATATAAATCCTGTATAATAATAATAACAGGAATAATAGTATATTTTATGTTATATTTTATTATATATGAATTTATATAATGTATTAAATATAATATCAATTAAAATCTATATTTTTTATATATTATTTTTTATTATATTAATACTCTATTATATATTATATAATTAAATATAATACAAATTATAGTATAATATAAAATAAAACATAGAATACATAATATTTTATAAAAAAATGTTTTATAAAAAATGAATCTAATATAATATCAATTAAATTCTATATTATATTTTATATATTGATTTGTATTATATTACTCTATAATACTCTAGTACTCTATTCTATATTATATAATTAAACAGAATACAAATTATAGTATAATATAAAATAAAACATAGAATACATTTATATTTTATAAAAAAATATTTTATAAAAAATGAATCTAATATAATATCAATTAAATTCTATATTATATTTTATATATTGATTTGTATTATATTACTCTATAATACTCTATTCTATATTATATAATTAAACATAATACAATATAATATGAGAGAGAGAGAGAGAGAGATCATTTTTTTATATAAAAAAATGAATCAAATATCATATCAATTAAATTCTATATTATCTTGTATATATCATTTTGTATTATATTTTAAATATTATTTTGTATTATATTAAATCATTAAATATAATACAAATTGTAGTATAATATAAAATAAAAAATAATATTATATGTTATTTTAAATAAATGAATCAAATATAATATCAATTAAATTCTATATTATATTGTATATATCATGTTGTATTATTTTAAATATTATTTTGTATTATATTAAATCATTAAATATAATACAAATTGTAGTATAATATAAAATAAAAAATAATATTATATGTTATTTTAAAAAATGAATCAAATATAATATCAATTAAATTCTATATTATATTGTATATATCATGTTGTATTATATTTTAAATATGATTTTGTATTATATTAAATCATTAAATATAATACAAATTGTAGTATAATATAAAATAAAAAGTAATATATTATATTTTATTATAAAAAATAATATCAATTAAATTCTATATTATATTTTATATATTCGTTTGTATTATATTAATACTCTATTATATATTATATCTTTAAATATAATACAAATTATAATATAAAATAAAAAATAGAGTATGTTTTATTATATACAGTTGTGCTCATAAGTTTACATACCCCTGGAGAATTTATGATTTTCTTGGCCATATTTCAGAGAATATGAACAATAAGGCCGCGTACACACGGGCGGATTGTCTGCCCAACTTAGTCCGCTGAACCGTGTTTCAGCGGACAATCCGCTCGTGTGTGGGCTTCAGCGGACTTTTTCAGCGGACAGTCTGACGAACAAAGTCTTACGGAATTTCCGTAAGACAGTCCGTTCAAACTTGGTTTTGTCCGTCCAAACTTGGTTTCAGCGGACAGTCCGCTCGTGTGTAGGCAAGTTGGACGGACTAAGTATGGCGCATGCTCAGAAAGGGTTTACACGGCCGAAGGTTGCATTGCAGTGTATAGGACGTCGTTTTTCTAGTCCCGTCGTACGTGCTGTACACGTCATCACGCACGTTTTCAGCGGACTGTCTGTTCATCGTGTGTGGTCATGCAAATTTTGAACGGACTGTCTGTCGGATTGTCTGCCGAACTTAGTTGGGCAGACAATCCGCCCGTGTGTACGCGGCCTAACACAAACACTTTTCTTTCACTCATGGTCAGTGTTTGCCTGAGGCCATTTATTATCAATCAGCTGCGTTTACTCTTTTTAAATCATCACAACAGAAACTACCCAAATGACCCTGATCAAAAGTTTACATACCCCGGTGATTTTGGCCTGATAACATGCACACAAGTTGACACAAAGGGGTTTGAATGGCTATTAAAGGTAACCGTCCTCATCTGTGATCTGTTTGCTTGTAATTAGTGTGTGTGTATAAAAGGTCAATGCGTTTCTGGACTCCTGACAGACCCTTGCATCTTTCATCCAGTGCTGCACCGACGTTTCTGGATTCTGAGTCATGGGGAAAGCAAAAGAATTGTAAAAAGATCTGTGGGAAAAGGTAGCTGAACTGTATAAACCAGGGAAGGGATATAAAAAGATATCCAAGGAATTGAGAATGCCAATCAGCAGTGTTCAGACTCTGATCAAGAAGTGGAAAATGAGGGGTTCTGTTGAATCCAATCCACGGTCAGGTAGACCAACTAAAATTTCAGCCACAACTGCCAGGAAAATTGTTGGGGATACAAAGAGAAGCCCCACAAATAACTTCAGGCGAAATACAGGACTCTCTGATAACATGTGGTGTGGCTGTTCCAAGATGCACAATAAGGAGGCACTTGAAGAAAGATGGGCTGCATGGTGGAGCCGCCAGAAGAAAGCCATTACTACACAAATGCCACAAAGTATCCCACTTATAATACGCCAAACAGCACAGAGACAAGCCTCAAACCTTCTAGAACAAAGTCATTTGGAGCGATGAGACCAAAATTGAGCTTTTTGGCCACAACCATAAACACTACATTTGGAGAGGAGTCAACAAGGCCTATGATGAAAGGTCCACCATCCCTACTGTGAAACACGGAGGTGGATCGCTGATGTTTTGGGGATGTGTGAGCTACAAAGGCACAGGAAATTAGGTCCAAACTGATGGAAAGATGAATGCAGTATATTATCAAAAAATACTGGAGGAACATTTGCATTCATCAGCCAGGAAGCTGCGCATGGGACGTACTTGGACATCCCAACATGACAATGGTACAAAACACAAGGCCAAGTCCACCTGTCATTGGCTACAGCAGAATAAAGTGAAGGTTGTGGAGTGGACATCTCCGTCTCCTGACCTCAATATCATTGAGCCCCTCTGGGGAGATCTCAGACGTGCCGTTCATGCAAAACAGCCCAAGAATTTACAGGAACTGGAGGCTTTGTGCCAAGAGGAACGGGCAGCTTTACCATCTGAGAAGATAAAGAGCCTCATCCACAAATACCACAAGAGACTTCAAGCTGTCATTGATGTTAAAGGGGTTGTAAAGGTTCGTGTTTTTTACCTTAAAGTGGTTGTATACCCTTTTTTGTAACTTTTACCTACAGGAAAGCCTATAATAAGGCTTACCTGTAGGTAAAAAAAATATCTCCTAAACCTGTACGATTTAGGAGATATTCCCCTCGGTATGCGCCGCTGACTGCAGCGGCGCATGCGCACGAGGGGATTCTCGGCCTGAAAATCCGGCAGTGGTCGGCGGCCGGAAAGAAATCTCCCGCGCGCATTGGAGTGACGATATCGTGGCTCCGGCCACTCACAGCGCCGGAGCCGCGATACCCGGAAGAAACACAGAGGGAGCATGTCAGCTCCCTCGGCGTGGATCGTGCCAGATGTCGGGGCCTCGTTCTAAGATAAGTATTTCATAATGAGCTAGTAGGCGGTGCATACTAGCTCATTATGCCTTTTGCTTTGCAGGTGTTAAAAAAAAAAATAGCGGGTTTACTACCGCTTTAATACATCCTATCAGTGGCGTAGCATGGGTTGTCAGCACCCGGGGCAAGGCAAGTAATCTGCGCCCCCCTAACCTGCGGACTTTTAGCACTCCAAGTCCCTTCCAACAATACAATAGTACTACTACTGACCAACCAGATTGCTTTTCTGACCATTACACACTACACTGACCACTATACTATACTGTCCACTACACTGAGAACTATACTAACCACTATACTGAGAACTATACCGTACACTACACTGAGAACTATACTAACCACTATACTGAGAACTATACTGTACACTACACTGACCCCTATACTATCCACTACACTGAGAACTACACTGACCACTATACCGTACACTACACTGACCACTATACTGTCCACTGTACTATCCACTATACTACACTGACAACTATACTACACTGGCCACTATACTACACTACACTGGCCACTATACTATACTGTCCACTACACTGACCACCATACTACACTACACTGACCACCATACTATACTGTCCACTACACTGAGAACTACACTGATCATTATACTACACTACACTGACCACCATACTACAAACCATACTACACTACACTTTCCACCATACCACTGACTGACCACCATACTACACTACACATCATACTACACTATACTAACTGACCACCATACTATACTATTCTCTCTCGCTCTCTCCCTGTACTCTCTCTGTTCTCTCTTCTCTCTCTCATCTAATCTCTCTCTCTTCTCTAGGCTCACTCTCTCTATTCTCTGTCTGTCTCTCTATTCTATCTTCTCTTGGTTCCGTCTCTCTATTCTCTCTCTGTCTCTCTCTCTATTCTCTGTCTTCTCTTGGTTCTCTATCTCTCTTCTCTTTGTCTCTCTCTCTATTCTCTCTATTCTCTCTCTCTTGTCCTGCATCGGTCCGGATATGATATCAGAGGAGATAGGTGATATGAGGAGCCTGGAGAAGACAACTCACGTTTTTGCTTCTCTCCAGTGTCCGGCGCAGCGCTCTGTGATAGGGTGGGAAGGGGGTCATGTGCAGAGGCGGGACTTCAGGATCGATCACGGACAGGCCAGCCCTACGCCGCCCATACGCCCAATGACAGGGCACCGGACACTTAACATGGCGGCCGGAACTCCAGGGACACAGGCATTCAAATTAGGAGGAGATAGCAGCAGTGAGTGACACATACCGACGCAGTAGCGCCCCCCTAAATGACGCGCCCGGGGCCACGGCACCCCTGAAACACCCCCCCACACTACGCCACTGCATCCTATGCATTAAGGTGAAAAAACGCCTGGCAGTGACCCCCCCACCCCGTTTTACTTACCTGAGCCCTAGAACTTGACTCGGCGGGGGGGGGGGGGGGCGCTCTCTCTCTCTGCCCAGGGTTCTTGATTGGATAGATTGATAGTAGCGCAGCCATTGGCTCCCGTTGCTGTCAATCAAATTAGAGGTCGACCGATATATTGGCCGATATTTGCCGTATTTTAATTAATCGGCATCGGTCGATTGTGCTGATAAAAAGGCAGATTTAGAACTACATTGTGACTTGGAAATGACTTCTGTAATAGAAGTCAGTGTGAGTTGCCATAGAAACGACTTTCCTCCTCTCTGGGCAGGCTGCCAAGAAAAGAGCAAAAAAGATACAATGTTTACACTTCTGAATGAATGAAGTCATCTCAGTGTGTAAAGTTCTCAGTTTAACCATTTAAAGACTAAATCTTTTCTGACACTTGTTGCTTACAAGTAAAAATCCTGTATTTTCTGCCAGAAAATCACTTAAACCCCCCCAAAAAATTATATATATATTTTTTAGCAGAGATCCTAGGGAATAAAATAGCGGTTGTTGCAATATTTTATGTCACACGGCATTTGCACAGAGGTCTTTCAAATGCATTTTTTTGGGAAAAAAATACACTATTTAAAAAAAAAAAAAAAGTTTAAAAACAGTAAAGTTAGCCCATTTTTTTTTCGTCCAAAAGTTTTGACTACCTGTTTTTATTTAATGTATAGGTTTTTTTTTTTTTTTTATCTAAATCATACATACAAGTAAACTGATTGGAGGTTTGTTTTGTTTAATAAATGTTTAAATGTAAGAGATTTTCTGTATCACTTATGAAGGCTGCTTTCACACTGGAGCGGGCAGGCGTTGATGGTAAAACGCTGCAAGTTTTAGCGGCTCTTTACCATCATTTTAGCGGTGCTATTCGGCTGCTAGTGGGGCACATATAACCCAGCTAGCGGCCGAGGAAGAGGTTAAATGCGCCCGTGAAGCACCGTTGCCAAATCGCATTGCATGCGCTTCGGCAGTGGTGCCCATTCATATCAATGGGCAGGAGTGGTGGAGGAGCGGTATACACCACTCCAAACGTGCTGCTTGCAGGACTTTTTTTTTTAAGATCCTGCCAGCGCATCGCCTCAGTGTGAAAGCACTTTGTCTTTCACACAGACTGCAGAGGAGGCATTTTGCAGGCACTTTACAGGCACGATTTTTAGCCCAAAAGCGCCTGAAAAACGCCCCAGTGGGAAAGGTGTGTTAGATTTTATGAGATCAAGGGGGATTAAAAAAAAAAGGAAAATAAATGAATAAAATCGGCCTAACATATCGGCCCAAAAAAATCGGCATCATATACCGGCCATCGGCCGCCATGATTTCTAAATATCAGCATCGGCCAGAGAAAAACCCATATCGGTCGACCTCTAAATCAAATCCAATGACGCGGGAGCCGGGGGGGGCGTGGCCGAGTCATACATTCGGCGGACAGAAATGCTGGACTCGGGAGCGTGCCTGCAAGGTGACCCCCTCGGGAGAGCGCTTCTCCTAAGGGGGTTATCTGATGTGGGGAGGAGCCGAGAGAGCCACCGAGGGACCCCAGATCGGGGGCCACTGTGCAAAACAAGCTGTTATTTAAAGCGGGAGTCCGCCGGGACTCCGCGTTTTTTTTTTTTTTTTTAAAAGCCAGCAGCTACAAATACTGCAGCTGCTGACTTTTAAAATAATGACACTTACCTGTCCAGCGCGCCCGCTCTAGATCGTCACTTGGGTGCTGCCGCCGCCATCTTGGGTATGGGAATCAGGAAGTGGAGCCTTTCGGCTTCATTTCCCGGTTCCCTACTGCGCATGCGCGAGCCGCGCTGCGCAATAAGGACGGTCCCCGCTGCCTCTGGGATCTGTGTGTTTCCCAGCAGGCAGCGGGGCACTTGCGGAAGGGGGCGGGCACTTGCGGAAAGGGGCGTAATCTATGCCCCTTTCTGCAGAGAGCTATCCCGGAAGTGGGTGCAGTTACCTGGATTATCCAGGTAACTGCACCCCCTCCCCCCTGAAAGGTGCCAATTGTGGCGCCGGAGGGGGGGAGGATTCCGATGAGCGGAAGGTCCATTTTAGGGTGGACCTCCGCTTTAACTGCTTCCGGACCAGCCGCTGCAGTTTTACTGCGGCACGCTGGCTCCCCTGCACAAAATCACATTACTGTACCTGATCTCTCAGGCGTGCACTGCACACCAACCGCGCAATTGTCAGTTAAAGTAACGCAGTGCTGAATCGCAAAAAGTGGTCAGGAAAAGTGGTCAGGAAGGGGGGTAAAATCTTATGGGGCTGAAGTGGTTAAGAAAACAAAAAACTACCCCTTACAATCACTTTATAGGGGCAATACTCGAAATGAAGAACTGGGGTATGTAAACTTTTGATCAGGGTCATTTGGGTAGTTTCTGTTGTCATTATGATTTAAAAAGAGTAAACACAGTTGATTGATAATAAATGGCTTCAGCCAAACACAAACCATGAGTGAAAGAAAAGTTTTTGTGTTATCATTCATATTCTCTGAAAAATGGCCAAGAAATCATAAATTCTGCCAGGGGTATATAAACTTATGAGCACAACTGTTTTATTTTATTTAAAAAATTATCAAATGTAATATGAATTAAATTCTATATTATTTTTTATATATTATTTTGTATTATATTAATACTCTATTACATAATTAAATATGATACAACTTATAGTATAACAAAAATAAAATATATTATATAAAAATGTATCAAATCTAAATACAATTTTTAGATTACATTGTATTATATTATATATTATGTTATTTATTATATTAATTCATAATATATTTATCTTCTATTTTATATCATATTATACATAACCATTAAATATATTGCAAACTATAGAATAGTATAATATACAATATAGATTATTTTGCATTCAAATTTTTAGTATGTTATATATTTTATTTTACATAGTTTCACATCATATTTATATTCTATTTTATATTAAATATAATATAATACAAATTATAGTAAAAATATATATATATTTTTTTTATATTATGTCATACATCAGTAGTCTCCAAACTTCGGTCCCGGGGGACAGATGCGGCCCTTTGCTTGTTTATATCTGGCCCTTGCGGCGCTATTTTGTTTGCTGATACCAATGATGGGGCACTATTCCTCCCACTGACACCAATGATGGGGCACTATTCCTCCCACCGATACCAATGATGGGGCACTATTCCTCCCACCGATACCAATGATGGGGCACTATTCCTCCCACTGACACCAATGATGGGGCACTATTCCTCCCACCGATACCAATGATGGGGCACTATTCCTCCCACCGATACCAATGATGGGGCACTATTCCTCCCACCGATACCAATGATGGGGCACTATTCCTCCCACCGATACCAATGATGGGGCACTATTCATCCCACCGATACCAATGATGGGGCACTATTCCTCCCACCGATACCAATGATGGGGCACTATTCATCCCACCGATACCAATGATGGGGCACTATTCATCCCACCGATACCAATGATGGAGCACTATTCCTCCCACCGATACCAATGATGGGGCACTATTCCTCCCACCGATACCAATGATGGGGCACTATTCATCCCACCGATACCAATGATGGGGCACTATTCATCCCACCGATACCAATGATGGAGCACTATTCCTCCCACCGATACCAATGATGGGGCACTATTCCTCCCACTGATACCAATGATGGAGCACTATTCCTCCCACCGATACCAATGATGGGGCACTATTCCTCCCACCGATACCAATGATGGGGCACTATTCATCCCACCGATACCAATGATGGAGCACTATTCCTCCCACTGACACCAATGATGGAGCACTATTCCTCCCACCGATACCAATGATGGGGCACTATTCCTCCCACCGATACCAATGATGGGGCACTATTCCTCCCACCGATACCAATGATGGAGCACTATTCCTCCCACCGATACCAATGATGGGGCACTATTCCTCCCACCGATACCAATGATGGGGCACTATTCCTCCCACCGATACCAATGATGGGGCACTATTCCTCCCACCGATACCAATGATGGAGCACTATTCCTCCCACCGATACCAATGATGGGGCACTATTCCTCCCACTGACACCAATGATGGAGCACTATTCCTCCCACCGATACCAATGATGGGGCACTATTCCTCCCAATGATACCAATGATGGGGCACTATTCCTCCCACTGACACCAATGATGGGGCACTATTCCTCCCACCGATACCAATGATGGAGCACTATTCCTCCCACTGACACCAATGATGGGGCACTATTCCTCCCACTGACACCAATGATGGGGCACTATTCCTCCCACTGACACCAATGATGGGGCACTATTCCTCCCACTGATACCAATGATGGGGCACTATTCCTCCCACTGACACCAATGAAATTATAGATGATATTTTTTCATATTATATTTATATTGATAAAGAATTTTCTATTTTTTTAGCCATCATCAGCCCTCTGGGCAGCAAAGTTTATTTCTAGTATAGAATACCTGTGTTGGGAGGACTGATGATGGGAATACCTGTGTCGGGAGGACTGATGGTGGGAATACCTGTGTTGGGAGGACTGATGATGGGAATACCTGTGTTGGGAGGACTGATGATGGGAATACCCGTGTTGGGAGGACTGATGATGGGAATACCTGTGTTGGGAGGACTGATGGTGGGAATACCTGTGACTGGAGGACTGATGATGGGAATACCTGTGATTGGGAGGACTGATGGTGGGAATACCTGTGTTGGGAGGACTGATGATGGGAATACCTGTGTTGGGAGGACTGATGATGGGAATACCTGATCACCAATGATGAGGCACTATTCCTCCCACTGACACCAATGATGGGGCACTATTTCTCCCACTGACACCAATGATGGGGTACTAATCCTCCCACTGACACCAATGATGGGGGCACTATTCCTCCCACTGACACCAATGATGGGGCACTATTCCTCCCACTGACACCAATGATGGGGCACTATTCCTCCCACTGACACCAATGATGGGGCACTATTCCTCCCACTGACACCAATGATGGGGCACTATTTCTCCCACTGACACCAATGATGGGGTACTAATCCTCCCACTGACACCAATGATGGGGCACTATTCCTCCCACCGACACCAATGATGGGGCACTATTCCTCCCACTGACACCAATGATGGGGCACTATTCCTCCCACTGACACCAATGATGGGGCACTATTTCTCCCACTGACACCAATGATGGGGTACTAATCCTCCCACTGACACCAATGATGGGGCACTATTCCTCCCACTGACACCAATGAAATTATAGATGATATTTTTTCATATTATATTTATATTGATATAGAATTTTCTATTTTTTTAGCCATCATCAGCCCTCTGGGCAGCAAAGTTTATTTCTAGTATAGAATCCCTGTGTTGGGAGGACTGATGGTGGGAATACCTGTGTTGGGAGGACTGATGGTGGGAATACCTGTGTTGGGAGGACTGATGGTGGGAATACCTGTGATTGGAGGACTGGTGATGGGAGGACTGATGATGGGAATACCTGTGTTGGGAGGACTGGTGATGGGAATACCTGTGTTGGGAGGACTGATGGTGGGAATACCTGTGATTGGGAGGACTGATGGTGGGAATACCCGTGTTGGGAGGACTGATGATGGGAATACCTGTGATTGGGAGGACTGATGGTGGGAATACCCGTGTTGGGAGGACTGATGGTGGGAATACCTGTGATTGGGGGACTGATGATGGGAATACCTGTGATTGGAGGACTGATGATGGGAATACCTGTGTTGGGAGGACTGATGGTGGGAATACCTGTGTTGGGAGGACTGATGGTGGGAATACCTGTGATTGGAGGACTGATGGTGGGAATACCTGTGATTGGAGGACTGATGGTGGGAATACCTGTGATTGGGAGGACTGATGATGGGAATACCTGTGTTGGGAAGACTGATGATGGGAATACCTGTTATTGGAGGACTGATGGTGGGAATTACTGTGTTGGGAGGACTGATGATGGGAATACCTGTGATTGGAGGACTGATGATGTGAATACCTGTGATTGGAGGACCGATGATGGGAATACCTGTGTTGGGAAGACTGATGATGGGAATACCTGTGTTGGGAGGACTGATGATGGGAGTACCTGTGTTGGGAGGACTGATGGTGGGAATACCTGTGATTGGAGGACTGATGATGGGAATACCTGTGTTGGGAAGACTGATGGTGGGAATACCTGTGTTGGGAGGACTGATGATGGGAGTACCTGTGTTGGGAGGACTGATGGTGGGAATACCTGTGATTGGAGGACTGGTGATGGGAGGACTGATGGTGGGAATACCTGTGATTGGAGGACTGGTGATGGGAGGACTGATGGTGGGAATACCTGTGTTGGGAAGACTGATGGTGGGAATACCTGTGTTGGGAGGACTGATGATGGGAGTACCTGTGTTGGGAGGACTGATGGTGGGAATACCTGTGATTGGAGGACTGGTGATGGGAGGACTGATGGTGGGAATACCTGTGATGGGAGGACTGATGATGGGAATACCTGTGTTGGGAGGACTGATGAATGGAGCTTTTCTCAGCATTGCCCGGATCAGGCCCGTCCCCGGTGATGATGTAATGAGGAGCGGTCAGGGTGTCACTTCCATTCCCGGGGACAGAGGATGCTCCGTCACAATATCACTCCGGAGGTGACTTCGGATGCGGATTGGTGTTTGCTGAAATTCGCCTCCCTTCTGCCCAGGTAACCAAGTACTGTTTTTTTTTCCCTTAGTCAAGATGGCCGCCCCGGGTCATGTCATGCCCTCACTCATCATGGCGGACGGAAGTGACTGGTTTGCCCTTATGTGGGATGGACGGCTGAACTTCTCCCCGCCCGCCTGCAGGTGGTGCACTGACAGCTCGGCCGGTGTGTGTCAGTCGGTGAGCGGAAAGATGAGTCTGACCCCTCCGGTGTTCTGGGCGCAGCGGCACCGGGAGATCTACCTGAGGGTGGAGCTCAGCGACGTACAGGTACTGAGGGGAGGGGATTATATATGCAATGAGGGGGCTACAGAGTGTGACCTCCCCATATCACCTGAGTGCAATACAGAGGAGAGGACAAAGCGGGAGAGGGAGATGGGGATGGAGGTAGGGGTGTATGGGGATGGGGATGGAGATGGGGGATGGAAGTAGGGGTGTGGAGATGGGGATGGAAGTAGGGGTGTATGAGGGTGCAGGTGGAGATGGGGATGGAAGTAGGGGTGTGGAGGTGGAGATGGAGGTAGGGGTGTGGAGATGGAAGTAGGGGTGGGGAGGTGGAGATGGAAGTAGGGGTGTGGAGATGGAAGTAGGGGTGTATGGGGATGGAAGTAGGGGTGTGGAGATAGTAATAGGGGTGTATGAGGATGGAGGTGGAGATGGAAGTAGGGGTGTGGAGAGGGAGGTGGGGATGGAAGTAGGGGTGTGGAGAGGGAGGTGGGGATGGAAGTAGGGGTGTGGAGAGGGAGGTGGGGATGGAAGTAGGGAGGTGGAAGTAGGGGGGTGGAGATGGAGGTAGGGATATGGAAGTAGGGGTGCGGAGATGGAGGTAGGGATGCGGAGATGGAGGTAGGGATGCGGAGATGGAGATGGAAGTAGGGGTGGGGAGGTGGAAGTGGAGCTGGAAGTAGGGGTGGGGAGGTGGAGATGGAAGTAGGGGTGTATGGGGATGGAAGTAGGGGTGTGGAGATGGTAATAGGGGGTGTATGAGGATGCAGGTGGAGGTGGTGATGGAAGTAGGGGGGTGGAGGTGGAAGTAGGGGTGTATGAGGATGGAGGTGGAGATGGGGATGGAAGTAGGGGTGTGGAGATGGAAGTAGGGGGGTGGAGGTGGAAGTAGGGGTGTATGAGAATGGAGATGGGGATGGAAGTAGGGGGGTGGAGGTAGGTGTGTATGGGGGTGGAGATGGAAGTAGGGGTGTATGAGGATGGAGGTGGAGATGGAGATGGAAGTAGGGGGGTGGAGGTGGAAGTAGGGGTGTATGAGGATGCAGGTGGAGGTGGGGATGGAAGTAGGGGGGTGGAGATGGAGGTAGGGGTTGATGGGGGTGGAAGTAGGGGTGTGGAGATGGAAGTGGGGGTGTATGAGGATGCAGGTGGAGGTGGGGATGGAAGTAGGGGGTGGAGGTGGAAGTAGGGTGTATGAGAATGGGGATGGAAGTAGGGGGTGGAGGTAGGTGTGTATGGGGGTGGAGATGGAAGTAGGGGTGTATGAGGATGGAGGTGGGGATGGAAGTAGGGGGGTGGAGGTGGAGATGGAGGTAGGGGTGTATGGGGGTGGAAGTAGGGGTGTGGAGATGGAAGTAGGGGTGTATGGAGGATGCAGGTGAAGGTACAGAGATGGGTGTAGATGGAAGGAGGTTTGTAGAGAGACATCCAACACATCAGAGTTGTCACCTGAATATCCACACCGGAGATGAGGGGAAATCTCAGTGGGGGGGGCACAACTTTTATGTTTTTATTCTATGTTGTCTATGAGGGTCTGACTCTTTCCTGTGCCTTCCTGTAAGCTTTGACTCGACCCCCAAATGTACCCTCCTAATTATGTGTGCCCGATGGTTGTCTCCTCGCTGCTTCTGGGTCTCTCCCGGATTTTATGTGGAATGTTTCTATTAAATGATGACACGTCATCCGATGCAAATTTAAATTTTATTTGCAAACTTATCAGTCCGCCTGTCTTCTCCTTTTGTTGGTACAAGCAGCAGATATAACTCGGTGCACAGCGGAATGACGGGTGTGAGGACGGGGTGTACGCTGTGCGGACTGTGCTGGAGTCAGAGATGACGTAGAAACCCAAATCCACTCCACTTCTAGGGGTGCATATATATATATAATATTTTCTCTCTCTCACACTTCAGTTCACCCAATGAGAGTGCGGGTATATTTATTTCGTGCCAACAGGGGTGGGGGGGAATGTTATTGGACTTTTTCCTGTTTTGAGTGAATATTTTTCATTCGTTTTAAATGGAAAATGCCACATTTGTCCCCTCGATAGACTTTCCTATGATACGGAGATTTAATAAAACTGGAGCAGAGTCTGATGCAGCTGAGCACGGCAACCAATCGGCTTTTAACTTCAGTTTGTTCAATGCATTGCCAATAGAACCTGGAAGCTGATTGGTTACTATGAACAGCTGCACCAGATTTCTTGTGTGCCCCAATTTTAGTTAATCTCCCCCTTGGTGTCCCCTAGTAGCCAAATATGGCATTTTCCATTTTTAACCACTTCCAGGCCCAATTCGGACATTCCTCTCCTACATGTCAAAAATCAGAATTTCTTTTTGCTCGAAAACCCAAAAAAATAAATAAATTTACACTGTTATACAAGCTGTACACTCACTACTTTACATTGTAGACAAGTGTCATTTCTTCAGTGTTGTCACATGAAAATATAGAAGAAAATATTTACAATAATGTGAGGAGTGTACTCACTTTTGTGAGATGCTGTGTGTGATATGTATATATTAGGGCTGTGGGAATTAAGAATTAATTCCTCGATTAATCGTAATTTTTTTTTGATCTATCAAAATACTCGCCTCTCCGCCGGCTTCCGGGTCTTCAGGGATTTCCGTCGGAGATTCGGTGACATCACGGACATCGACGTCACCGGACTCCTCCCCCTTCCCCAAGTGCCTCCGTCTGCTAACAAAGGGAAGGGGGGAGGAGTCCGGTGACGTTGAAGTTCTGATTGAACGTAACTCGTACGGGGGGAGGAGCTACGCATGACATCACCCGCTGCCACCCTACGGAACTAACACGGTTGTCGGCTTTACATGCTGTGTTTTTATCATCTTTATGTGAGTAGTTTGTGTTTGAACACAAAAATGAAATCTTGTACTTAAGCGGTGAGCACTTGGGTAGAAAGAAAAGATCTATGACCCGGCGTCCTTGCTGAGATCTAAGGAGACGTGAGAGAAGTTTATGGTTCGTGTTAACCCCTTTTGATACCCGCTTGCATGACCACCTGTTTGCACAGGGGTCCATGCCATAAGGTGAGAGTGATTAGTAAGACCGGAGGTGGAGGGATTGTCACACTACTGTGGGGGAAAAAAATGACTTGCGTCAGTGCTACAGTTTACATTTAAAACATATTTGTGTGAACTGTGAAGTTGAGTCATGGATTGTGGAAACTAACTAGTGTCGGGTGATTGTATATAGTGTTTACCACGGACTAATGCAGAGCTGCAATGCAAGGAGATCAGCTAAAAGTAGTTGGATCTGTATGTGTGTTTTTATAATTTAATCAAAATTAGTCGATTAAAAAAAAAATCTATTAATAGAACACGAAAATTTTAATCAGTAACAGCCCCCCCTCCCTCTCTCCCCCCCCTCCCTCTCTCTCCCCCCCCTCCCTCTCTCTCCCCCCCCTCCTCTCTCTCCCCCCCCTCCTCTCTCTCCCCCCCCCTCCTCTCTCTCCCCCCCCCTCCTCCTCTCCTCCCCCCCCCCCCTCCTCTCTCTCCCCCCCCCCTCCTCTCTCTCCCCCCCTCCTCTCTCTCCCCCCCCCTCCTCTCTCTCCCCCCCCCCTCCTCTCTCTCCCCCCCCTCCTCCTCTCCCCCCCTCCTCTCTCTCCCCCCCCTCCTCTCTCTCCCCCCCCTCCTCCTCTCTCTCTCCCCCCCTCTCTCCCCCCTCCCCTCTCTCCCCCCCTCCTCTCTCTCCCCCCTCCTCTCTCTCCCCCCTCTCTCTCTCTCCCCCCTCCTCTCTCTCCCCCCTCCTCTCTCTCCCCCCTCCTCTCTCTCCCCCCTCCTCTCTCTCCCCCCTCCTCTCTCTCCCCCCCTCCTCTCTCTCCCCTCCCTCCTCTCTCTCTCCCTCCCTCCTCTCTCTCTCCCCCCCCTCCTCTCTCTCCCCCCCTCCTCTCTCTCCCTCCCTCCTCTCTCTCTCCCTCCCTCCTCTCTCTCTCCCCCCCTCCTCTCTCTCCCCCCTCCTCTCTCTCCCCCCCTCCTCTCTCTCCCCCCTCCTCTCTCTCCCCCCTCCTCTCTCTCCCCTCCTCTCTCTCCCCCCCCTCCCTCTCTCCCTCCCTCCTCTCTCTCCCCCCTCTCTCTCTCTCTCTCTCTCTCTCTCTCTCTCCTCTCCT
>NW_027507903.1:11099818-11126545 GCF_037356315.1 Lithobates pipiens | reverse complement strand
AATCCCATCATGCCTGTGAGCTGTGCAATCCTTCATGGGACTTGTAGTTCCACAACACTGCAGCGCCAAGGTGGCCGACCCCTGGCATTAAGATCACCACAGACTCCATGCAAGGGCACAAAAAATAAAAAATCTAACCGGTGCCATGCCCTTGCACACGTGTTTTATTATGCTGGTTGGTGTGACTGGATTGTTGGTCTGCTTTCTGCATTTATACTGAGTGCAAGATAAAATATTTTTTTTTTCAGTCGGATGTATCCGTATATTCAGAAATTGGGGGGGGGGGGGGGGGTGCGTATATTAATGGAACTCATTCAGAAATGTGATATGTGTCACCTCTTAAAGTCCTCTACCTTCCTGTGCAACCTTAACCACCGGGCTATTTTTTACACTTGATGTTTACAAGTTAAAATCTGTTTTTTTTGTGTGTATGTGTAGAGATATATTGCAACAACCACCATTTTATTTCCTTAGGGTCCCAAGTAGTTTTCTAGCAAAAAAAAAAAATACATATTTTTAACTTTTGTAAGAAACAAATGTCAGAAAAAGGTTTAGTTTTTAAATGGTTAAACTGCCCTCGTTTACACACTGAAGCTCATTCCTTTGATTCTAAGAACAAAAAGTTACAATGTTTATTTCTCTACAATCTTGTGAAAAACTTGGCAGGCTGCCTGTTTTTTTTTTTTTTTTTTTTTTTCCTTTTGACAGCTGGGTGAGTAGAGAACTTTTTACACTTGTTACATGAATGAATCGGGAAATTCTGCATAGAGATCGTGGGGGGGGGGGGGGGTTGAATCGAGATCACAATTTTATGGGTAGGGGTACCCCATACTCATTCACATAGGGTGGGGGGGGCCGGGATCTGGGGATCTTATTAAAGGGGGCTCCCGGAATCTGATAAGCCCCCGCCCGCAGACCCCAACACCAAGGGCCAGGGTTGTCGGGAAGAGGCCCGTGTCCTCATCAACATGGGGACAAGGTGTGCTTTGGGGGTGCCGCAGGGCGCCCCCTTCCCCCAAAGCACCCACCCCCATGTTGAGGGGCATGCGGCCTGGTATGGTTCGGGGGGGGGGGCGCTCGCTCGCCCCCACCCCTTTTCCTGGCCGGCCCGGGCTGCGTGCTCGGATAAGGTCTGGTATGGATTGCTGTTTTTTCGGTGTGGGGGTGGGTTCCCCTTAAAATCCATACCAGACCTAAGGGCCTGGTATGCTCCTGGGAGGGGGAACCCCATGCCGTTTTTTTTTTATTTAAAATTTGGCGTGGAGTTCCCCCTCGAGAGCTGATTATTCTCTGGCTATGGCCAAAGTCGCCTGGCCTGAGGCGACTTAAAGTCGTGTTGAAGTCGCTCCAAGTTGCGCTGTTATTCATACTCAAGTCGTGTTCAAGTTGCCTCCAAAAGTCACGCTGGAAGTCGTGTTTGCCCCTGTGTGAATGGACTGTGAATTCACATTTATTTAGTATAATGTGTAAGATGTTACACCGAGAATCGTGATGTTTATTCTAAGCAAAAAAAATTTTGATTCTAATTTTTCCCCAGAATCATGCAGCTCTTTGTGCTAGTATGCCATTCATACTAGCACATAATGCCTTTTACCTTTTACAGGTCCAAAAAAACAAAGACTAACCAGCAGTTTACTGAAGCCCCCAATTCAATACTCCCAGGTGTGAATGCAGCCAGAAGTGATAACCCTTTCATCTGCAGATAAATTAAACCTTGTTACTTTTGTATCTTTTCTATGTTGCATCTGAATGGTGTAGATAAACTTTTTTGTTTCAGACAGTTCTGTTTTTATAGTTTTTTAGGATGTTGGCCCACTGACGCGTGATCGTGTCTTCTGTCTATTGGCACATCTACTTTTGGCTCATATCGGTTCCTGTAACCTCCTGCTTTTGTTTACCATTCGCTAATTCTGCATTTATTGTTAGATGAGCTAAATGTGGCCGTACCACAGATTGCCACCCGTGGTTACTATTACCATTGCTGTTTAAAAATAAAGAACGTTTTCTCTCCATTCCCTGAATCATCACCCTGTAACTTTTACAAATTACTATTTTTTATTTTTTTTCAATTGTTCTTTAAGTTGTTTTTAGTTAGTATGTGTTCCTAAATGCTCAGTCCCCCCCAAAAATAAAAATCATCAGCAATAACACTATAGTCCATGCTGTATCCGGTGTGATATGGGCGGCACAGTGGTGTAGTGGGTAGCACTCTCACCTAGTAGTAAAAAGGGTCGCTGGTTTGAATCCCAACCACGACACTACCTGCCTGGAGTTTGCATGCCCCCCCTGTGCCTGCCTGGGTTTCCTCCAGGTGCTCACCCCAAAGACATGCAGGTAGGTTAATTGGCTTCTGTCCAAAATTGTCCCTAGTATATGAATGGGTACCTTGGATTGTGGCTCCTTGAGGGTGTAGGGACCAATGTGAGTGTGCAATGTACAGGGATAGGGACAATTGTAGACACTCACTCATGTTGGACTGGTGTCTTTATTCAACCTTACTAACTATATAGGACCGTGTACAGTAGGCTGATATGATTATTTATATATTTTGTGTCTTTTGCAGAATCCAGATATCAACATCACTGACAATGTTCTGCATTTCAAAGGTGGGGTTCCAGAATGTTCCTGCAAGTTCTTTGCATTGTCTCCTCCAAGGCAACTTTTCACAACCTGTTTTTTAACAAATAAGAACCCTGTTTAACAAACTTTCAGGTCTCGGGGAAACCCCTGCTAATAATTATATCTGCACCTCACAGTACATTACCATGAATGACTTTGCAGTCGGCGGATTAATGCCCCCTGACAATGACTTGGTGGTCAGTGGGATACGAGTCCATTAGATTGGCTGTCAGTGTGAGAATTTCCCTCTTTGGGGGTCAGTGCAGGAGATACTCCCATGAGGTGACGTGTGTTGGTAGTATGTGGATGAGGGACCCCCTCCCTGTGTTTGTAGTATGTGGACGAGGGACCCCCTCCCTGTGTTTGTAGTATGTGGACGAGGGACCCCCTCCCTGTGTTTGTAGTATGTGAACGAGGGACCCCCTCCCTGTGTTTGTAGTATGTGGACGAGGGACCCCCTCCCTGTGTTTGTAGTATGTGAACGAGGGACCCCCCTCCCTGTGTTGGTAGTCTGCGGACGAGGGACCCCCCATCCCTGTGTTGGTAGTCTGCGGACGAGGGACCCCCCATCCCTGTGTTGGTAGTCTGCGGACGGAGGACCCCCATCCCTGTGTTGGTAGTCTGCGGACGAGGGACCCCCCATCCCTGTGTTGGTAGTCTGCGGACGAGGGACCCCCCATCCCTGTGTTGGTAGTCTGTGGTTTCTTCAACTGATTCTTCAACTGCCATAATTCTGCACATGTGATCAGTTATGAAACCAGCCATTGGATGGTTTGAAAGTTTGGTTAAGAGCACAACCAATGTGAAAGTTTTGAAGATTTGGCATGCTGAAGACGTGCGGGGACTTTTCTGTGTTTTGACTGGATGTTAGAGATCATAGCAGAAGTTCAGTGTAAGAAATACACAGGAGAAAATGCATGTTGATAAGGGGAGTGGTAGAGATGGGTGGGGAGTCTGACATCACGACTCCACCCACTGAGCCCTGGAAAACAGACCCTCCCACAAAGATCTGCAGTTTTTCAGGTCTCATAGCAGACAGAGAGGAGACATTTGACAGATAAGTATACATGCAGGAGGCATCTATATCCTTATAGATAACCCTTATGCAAATAGTTTAGAAAGGATGAGAGTGGGTTTACATCCACTTTAAGTCAAGCGCACACGTTAGTCCCACACGCACGCAAACCGTGATCGTACATGTGAGGTATTGCCACGAACGTCAGATCACGGGCAGTAATTCTGGCACCAGACATCCACTGTAAATCTTTTAAATATTCACCCTATAAATAGTAAAATGAATGTAGTTTGTCACCGTTGCACGCAATTTTATAGCGTGACACATTTGGTATCTATTTACTCGGTGTAACATCATCTTTTTAAATTTTGCTAAACAGTTGGGTCTTATATTGTTTTTTTTTTTTTTTTTTCTGCATTAAAATTCTAAAAAAGTGTATAAAAAAAAAAACACTTGAAAAACCACTGGGCAATTACAGTGTGACATAAATTGGCACACCCACCATTTTATTCTCCAAGGCATAGTGGTCCTAAAAAGAAAAAAAAAAAGTAAAAATAACAGACCCCAACCTCTGACGCCTCCATCTTTTAATACGTTTGGGATGCACAACCTAATGAAAATAGGCTGCGCACACCTATGCTCCAGGGCCCTGCTAGGAAATTTTCCATCAAAAAATACTGATTGTTGCAGGTAAAGACAAAGAGTCAGGAAAGACCTGGAGGTAAAGTGGTTAAAGCGGGAGTCCGCCGGGACTCCGCGTTTTTTTTTTTTTTTTTTAAAAAGCCAGCAGCTACAAATACTGCAGCTGCTGACTCTTTAAAAATGGTGACACTTACTGTCCAGCGTGCCCGCGTTGTCGGCACCCGAAGCCGATCTCTAGATCGTCTTGTCGAGTGCTGCCGCCGCCATCTTGGGTATGGGAATCAGGAAATGGAGCCTTTCGGCTTCATTTCCCGGTTCCCTACTGCGCATGCGCGAATCGCGCTGCGCACTAAGGATGGATCTGTGTGTTTCCCAGGCAGACAGCGGGGCACTTGCAGGAAAGGGGAGTAATCTACGCCCCTTTCCGCAGAGAGCTATCCCGGAAGTGGGTGCAGAATACCTGTACTGTACAGGTATCTGCGCCCCCCTCCCCCCTGAAAGGTGCCAATTGTGGCGCCGGAGGGGGGGAGGGTTCCGATGAGCGGAAGGTCCACTTTAGGTGGACCTCCGCTTTAATAATCGGCATTACTCAACTCTTGAAAGTGGTACCCTAAGAAAAAGTTTTGCAGTATACATCCAGTATAATTTGCAAGGATTTAAATATATATTCTCTTTTTTTTTTTTTTATTTCTCCAACCCCCCCCCCCCAGCTCTGGGACACGGCGCCAAGGGTGTGAACACGTATGAGTTTTCCTTGGAATTCCTGGAGCCTGTAAAAGCGAAGGTAGGTAATTATCTTCTGCTCGGAGACTATAAATGGTTTGACACAGGTGTCCTTTCCTGCCGGGTGATCAATAATTTATCATTTGCTTCATTTTCTTCATTTTGCACCTGGACAGGTGGTGCAGCGCTGCACCCAGCGGCATGTTAACCTCACCGTGAAAAAGAGTGAAAGCCAATGGTGGCCACGCTTGATAAAGCAGGAGCGTAAGCCGCTGTTCCTGGTTCCGGATTTCGATCGCTGGCTTGACGAGTCCGATGCGGAGATGGAGTTACGGGACAAGGTAATGCAAGTCGGTGGTCTGTCCAATTCAAGTGTATGTATTAGAGGTCGACCGATATGGGTTTTTCTCTGGCCGATGCCGATATTTAGAAATCATGGTGGCCGATTGCCGATATATGATGCCGATTTTTTTTGGGCCGATATGTTAGGCCGATTTTATTTATTTTTAATCCCCCTTGATCTAACACACCTTTCCCACTGGGGCGTTTTTCAGGCGCTTTTGGGCTAAAAATAGCGCCTGTAAAGTGCCTGTAAAATGGCTCCCCTGCAGTCTGTGTGAAAGACAGAGTGCTTTCACACTGAGGCGATGCACTGGCAGGATCTTAAAAAAAAAGTCCTGCAAGCAGCACGTTTGGAGTGGTGTATACCGCTCCTCCACCACTCCTGCCCATTGATATGAATGGGCACCACTGCCGAAGCGCATGCAATGCGATTTGGCAGCGGTGCTTCATGGGCGCATTTAACCTCTTCCTTGGCCGCTAGCTGGGTTATATGTGCCCCACTAGCAGCCAAATAGCACCGCTAAAATGATGGTAAAAGAGCCGCTAAAACTTGCGTTTTACCATCAACGCCTGCCCGCTCCAGTGTGAAAGCAGCCTTCATACGTGATACAGAAAATTTCTTACAGTTAAACATTTATTAAACAAAACAAACCTCCAATCAGTTTACTTGTATGTATGATTTAGATAAAAAAAAAAAAAATATATATATATATATTATATATATATATATATATATATATATATATATATATATATATATATATATAATAAAAACAGGTAGTCAAAACTTTTGGACAAAAAAAAAAAATGGGCTAACTTTACTGTTTTTATTTTATTTTTTATTTTTTAAATGGTGTATTTTTTTCCCAAAAAATGCATTTGAAAGACCTCTGTGCAAATGCCGTGTGACCATAAAATATTGCAACAACCGCTATTTTATTCCCTAGGATCTCTGCTAAAAAAATATATATCATTTTTCGGGGGGTCTAAGTGATTTTCTGGCAGAAAATACAGGATTTTTACTTGTAAGCAACAAGTGTCAGAAAAGATTTAGTCTTTAAATGGTTAAACTTGAGAACTTCTACACACAGAGATGACTTAATTCCATTCAAGTGGAAACATTGTATCATTTAGTTCTTTTCTTGGCAGACTGCCCAGAGAGGAGGTAAGTGTTGCTATGACGACTCAGTCAACTTAGACTGACTTCTATACAGAAGTCATTTCAAAGTCCCGCTGTAGTTCTAAATCGGCTTTTTATCAGCACAAATCGGCCGATGCCGATTATTTAAAAAACGGCAAATATCGGCCGATATATCGGTCGACCTCTAGTATGTGTGTATGTGTGTGTGTATATGTATATGTATATGTATGTGTGTGTGTGTATATTATATATATATATATATATATATATATATATATATATATATATATATATATATATATAATCTATATCAGGGCTGGATTAACGTAGGGGCTATTGGAGCTGCAGCTCCAGGCCCCTACCTTCATATAGGCCCAGCCACCCAAAAAAGGACAGACAGCCCATGGAAAGCAGTGGGCCCATGGGAAGAGCTCTCCCCTGACGGGCCCTGCATTCGACATGCACGCCTGGACAGGGTGGTGGGATTGATAATGGGCACTGTACGAGCAGTCCTACCAGAAGCCTGGGGCATTTCAATGCAGGGCTCTTACTGAAGTCTGGGGCTCCCATAGCGTTAGGCCTGCGCACCTGCACTCTTCCAGCCCAGAGTGAATGTGGATGCACGGCCCTTATAGAAATCAAATGCCAGGCTTCCCTAGTGTAATGCCTGTGTGGCTGTACCCTATTGAGTTTGGGCGTGTGCCAGCACAGGCTCTTGGAAAACAGAAGGTCCAAAGGTCCACCAAAATCCTCAGCACCAAGCACATGATCCTCTTAATCTGGCCCTGTATATAATATATATATATATATATATATATATATATATATATATATATATATATATATATATATATTTTTTTTTTTTTTTATTTTATTTTATTTTATTTTATTTTTTTTTTTTTTATTTTTTATTTTTTCAAAACAGTTTATTAGTATAGAGCAATGATGGCAAACCTTGGCACCCCAGATGTTTTGGAACTACATTTCCATGATGCTCTGGCACTCTGCAGTGTAGTGGAGCATCATGGGAAATGTAGTTCCAAAACATCTGGGGTGCCAAGGTTCGCCATCACTGCTATAGAGTGTTTGTAAACCCTCACATATCAACTGTACACGAAAGGCCGCGCTTATGGAACAGGTCACAGTCTCACAGGGATATATGTGAATGCCTATATCTCCCCTGACTCTTTTGATAATGTGTTACTAATTGCAGTATTTTATGAGGTATAGCAGTGTAGAAAATACGTATATAAAAGTTGGACCTATTTATATTAGTCACTATGAGGTTGCTGCCTCCCTAAGAACACAATCTGAAACCCAGGTTATGTTTAAAAGTAAAATGGTAATAATGGGCTGATGGCGCTACCTCAAACCTATTGTTTTGTGTTTATATCCAACTAATTCTTTCTATTATTCCAAATTCAACCATGTGCCACTACAAATCAGTTATATTCCTTACCCTAAAAAAGGTGAGCACGCACAGTTCTTCACTAACGTGATCGAACACTCAGTCAAAATCCCTAAAAAGCACCCACACTACATGTAAAATCCAAGGATCCCAAACAATATTCAAAATAATTTTGTGATAGTAATTTTTGTGATCCCAAAAAATATTAGTATACTACACAGCCGACTACCACACACAGTGTGCAAGACCCTATTCGGGGGAAAGTTTACACTTATAATCGCACTGCGTTTGTGCAGTTCCTGTGCAATTGCTATCACTGTGCACAATTTATATTACCACTATAATACCCCGTGGATGGAAAAAATATATATTACAATGAAAGAACAAAAACCACCGAGACCATGAAAAATACAAAAAATAAGACAATAAAAAATATAAAAATAGAAAAGTCAAAGGCAGCAAAATAAAAAAATAGTAAATGTGCGGGGTGATTCCTAACCCCCTTCCGAATGTGAAAAATACAAAAAACCTGAAAATAGTGTAAATAAAATCCAAAAAATATCAATAGATTTATGTATCTATATATATATACGGTCCACAAGAAGTCTCTTATCATGTGCTTTCAACCATGCGATTATTCTTTTTCAAATAACAGGAAGGTGACTTTTGTGATTAAGCCTGCTTATTGGTGACTTCCGTGCTCGTTCCCACTCAAGGGTCCCCACTCACCGAATCCACGCACCCCCTAGGGGGTATGTTGCCTGTAATCTGTGCTCCACTAGGTTGAGGATTCTTCTAATTAGCTCTGTCTTCAGCTGGTCTTCCCCAGGGTTTATTGGAAATGATGAGAGAAGGAGGCTTTGTTATCCGCCTTTTTAGTGCAAACCAGCGCTATACACAGTTGTATGGAGCCTAAGTACCCAATTCTCTGGGGGGTCCCGTTTGTTTAGGCTACTTATCTTAATAAAGCAGTATTCCTCCTATGGACGGAGGTTTGAAAGAAATTTTAGCACCAGCCCGGTTCGCCCATCCGCAAGGGTAATCCCCTATTCGAACGGCGTGCGCTCCAACTGCGCTCCACCGGGTCAGGCGCACCGGAAGTGACGTGGTGTACGTAATGACGCTGGACGCGTTTCGTCATAGACGTCCTCAGCAGCGAGGACGTCTATGACGAAACGCGTCCAGCGTCATTACGTACACCACGTCACTTCCGGTGCGCCTGACCCGGTGGAGCGCAGTTGGAGCGCACGCCGTTCGAATAGGGATTACCCTTGCGGATGGGCGAACCGGGCTGGTGCTAAAATTTCTTTCAAACCTCCGTCCATAGGAGGAATACTGCTTTATTAAGATAAGTAGTTTGCATCCAGTATATGGGAAGCCTGTAGTGCCTAAACAAACGGGACCCCCCAGAGATTGGGTACTTAGGCTCCATACAACTGTGTATAGCGCTGGTTTGCACTAAAAAGGACTGTTGTTTTTAAGATATATTTTATTTTTTACTTTTTATTTTTTAATATTTTTCTGCTGTTTCGGGTTTTTATTTTATTTTTTGTTTTGCCATTTTTTGTTAAACTTTTCTGAGATGCATTATTGGTATATATATATATATATACTAAATTTACAGGCTTATAGTGCTATTGCTGTAGATCGCATTTCTGGTTTAAAGGGACATTTTTGTAAAAAAAGCGTTTCCTTGCACTAAGCACTGTAAACTAATTTTTTAGCATATGCGAAATCTGTCTCTCTCTTTTTTGTAATTATATAACATTTTTGTAATATAACATATTTTGAGTGATCATTAGTCTCTGCTATATACATATTAATAAGGTATATAAATCATTGCAGAAGCTATTATTTTGGGAAAGCCTATTTTTGAAGAACCTTTTTTGTAGCCCGTTTCCCTTTCTCTCAAGTGGTCAGTTATTGAGAATACTACACCATGAGCAGATTTTTTTCTTTCTTGAGGACCCACTGGCGGATAACAAAGCCTCCTTCTCTCATCATTTCCAATAAACCCTGGGGAAGACCAGCTGAAGACAGAGCTAATTAGAAGAATCCTCAACCTAGTGGAGCACAGATTACAGGCAACATACCCCCTAGGGGGTGCGTGGATTCGGTGAGTGGGGACCCTTGAGGGGAACGAGCACGGAAGTCACCAATAAGCAGGCTTAATCACAAAAAGTCACCTTCCTGTTATTTGAAAAAGAATAATCGCATGGTTGAAAGCACATGATAAGAGACTTCTTGTGGACCTTATATATATAGATACATAAATCTATTGATATTTTTTGGATTTTAGTTACACTATTTTCAGGTTTTTTGTATTTTTCACATTCGGAAGGGGGTTAGGAATCACCCCGCACATTTACTATTTTTTATTTTGCTGCCTTTGACTTTTCTATTTTTATATTTTTTATTGTCTTATTTTTTGTATTTTTCATGGTCTCGGTGGTTTTTGTTCTTTCATTGTAATATATATTTTTTCCATCCACGGGGTATTATAGTGGTAATATAAATTGTGCACAGTGATAGCAATTGCACAGGAACTGCACAAACGCAGTGCGATTATAAGTGTAAACTTTCCCCCGAATAGGGTCTTGCACACTGTGTGTGGTAGTCGGCTGTGTAGTATACTAATATTTTTTGGGATCACAAAAATTACTATCACAAAATTATTTTGGAATATTGTTTGGGATCCTTGGATTTTACATGTAGTGTGGGTGCTTTTAGGGATTTTGACTGAGTGTTCGATCACGTTGGTGAAGAACTGTGCGTGCTCACCTTTTTTAGGGTAAGGAATATAACTGATTTGTAGTGGCACATGGTTGAATTTGGAATAATAGAAAGAATTAGTTGGATATAAACACAAAACAATAGGTTTGAGGTAGCGCCATCAGCACATTATTACCATTAAACCCTCACATATACCCAGTGAAGTGACTGGCCTCAGGTGATACACAGAGATGAAACCAATCCCCCTACATAAGTTTTACCTGTTTATCTGCCGCCTTCTCTTCTCTACATCCCTTCAAAGTGCTGAAGTTATAAAGTTTTGTCTGAGCTTTCAGAAAACGGGGGACGGGGAGCTGAAAATTGCCCTCTAAAGCAGGGCTTTTCAACCCTGGGTGCCGCAGCAAGATGATAGAAAGCCCCTGATACATTTTGATCGTTTTAAAGGTTTCCTGTGCTCACTTCTGTGTATACGGAGAAGGGAGAACCGCATCACGTTCCTCCTCCGCTGCTATCTATATTACTGCCAGCAAAACTGGAATCTGTACATGCCAGTGTTCTATCAGATTAGTGCTATCCGTCAGATTGTGTAACGGACGTTCCTCCAAAAAAATAGTTGCTGCTCATGTACTATGCGTTCCAAACAGTTAATGATCTGATGGGTAGCGGTAATCTGATAGAACACCCATGCGGACATCTTACTACACCCAGTTACGTCTTGAATGTCTGAGTAATTTTAGCAATAAAGTGAGTGTACATAAATATAGCATACTGACACCTGTGATGCTGTTTTGATGTTACGTTTTGAAAGAAGCTGGATGCCAGCAGTAGGTAGGTGGCGGCGGCCATGTTGGTACACCCTGCACTGCTCAGGGCTAAACCTTTTAGGCTTTCAAAATGTAACATCCAAACAGCATCACAGATGTCAATATACAATATTTATTTATATACGCTCACTTTATTGCTAAAATGACTCTGTAGTAACCGGGTGTAATAAGATGTCCGAATGGGTGTTCTATCAGATTACCGCTGCCTGTTAGATCATGAACTGTTTAGAAAAGATGCCTTTTTTTTTTATTTTTGGTCGGCGCGTCACTTCCGTTACATGATCAGACGGGTAGTACTAATCTGATAGCATAACGGCAGTCTGCATCCTAGCAACCATTGAGGCCATCGGTTGCTAAGGAGAGATCGGGCAGTGTATTCCGCTTTCGGTTTTGCAGGCAGTAGTAGAGATAGCAGCAGGGGGAGGGGGAGAGGGACTGGAGGAGGAACGGGATGTGCTCTCCCTGCTTCGTATGCACAGACGTTAACACGGAAACCTTTAACCATTGGACTGTTATCCCCTGTCGCCTGTCCCCTTTTTTTCTCTTGGTGTCAGGAAAACTGACTCATGCAGAGGAAGGAGTCAGCAAACAGAAATTACACTTGGTGCTCTGGATTGAGACAAGTACACATTATAGAGCGGTATGCTTTGTTTATTATTTCATGTCTGAGGTTTACAGCCACTTTAAATGAACTCCATAAGCCAAAACCATTTTGTAATTGAAAGTAAAAAGTTCATCTTTTAGGAAAGCATAATAAATGCACTAATTTTTGCAGGAAAGAAAACTTGCAATTATTTTTCCCACAGGAGCTGCAAGCATTGCAGCCGTGATCACTAGATGGCGGGTGCAATGTCTGGCTTCTGCAGACACTTACTCCAGCTTTTCTGCCCATACCGCTGTAGGGGATTTCTATTACAAAGCTGGAGGAAAGGTCTATAAACTACGAGGGTGCTCATCAGCGCCCCTAGTTTATTGAGAACTACAAGCCATCTGTCTCAGTGGAAGATGGGACTCGTAGTTTCTTCATTCACACATTGCTGTGAATAAATTGCGTTAAGTTTTTAAAATGTGACCGCTGTTGCAGGGAGAGTATCCCCGCCCTGCTGTCACAGTGGAAGAGGGGGTAAGTGGGGCATGAGCTGCAATGGGTGTATTGCGTTGCCTGTTCCAAAAGAAAACTTATCCTTTCTTGTTAGTAAACGCAGTCCTGTCATTTCCTCTGTGGTTCCATCTGCATGCCCCTATTCCCCTATGCCCCTATGTCCCTACTGTATCTTATAATGCTGGAAGACTAGGGGATTGGGGAGCTGATGTTTTAAACCAAGGGTCTCAAAACCTTCTAAATAAAGGGCCGGACTATGGCCAGTAGGAGTAGAAAATGACCTGGTGGGAGTAAACGTTCCCAACCATTGGTGTTGGTGGGTAGAATAGAGTGTCAGCAAATATGGCCCATTGTTGCTGACAGGAGGGGGGGGGGTTTGCCCCATGTGGCCCTTGTGCTTTGGGGCAGGGGGGCAGAGGACATGTGGCCTGATATGGTTCAGGAGGGGGTCCTGGCATAAAATTGGGGGGAGGGGGTGTGTTGTTGTTTTTTTTTTTTTTATTTATTTTTTTTTTTTTTGTTCTCACAATTTTTTTATTACGGTTTTGTTGTTTTTTTTTGTTTTTTTTACATTCATTTGTCAGCGAGGATCCCCACTGACAGCTAATGAATGATCTTTTGTTAACCACTTTCCGCCCTCGTCGCTATAGCCAAAAGATGGCAACAGCGCAGGCTTCCAGCGCCCGAAGGACATCTCGTTATCGCAAACCCTATGCTCTTCGAGTCCTTCAGACTCGGCTGATCACCGAACAGGGTAAAGGGCCAATCTCATCGGTCCTTTACCACGTGATCAGCTGTCGGCCAATCACGGAAGTAAACGGAAGCCGGTGTCTTGTCAAATAACGTCCTCCATCGGATAGTGTCCGCTGTGTACTGCGCATGCGCAGTACACAGCAAGACAGATTCCGAAAATCGCCGAGGATGAACGGCGCCTGCGCCGTGAGTCCAGGTTCTATCCCCACCATCCAACTGGACATAGAGTAGGAATAAGAGCGCAGCGAGGCCGAGCCCGAAGCTCCCCCGCGAGGGGCCCTCTAATATTCAAAACCCTATGTCCGCTTGGATGGTGGGGCTACCACCTCCACTCACGGCGCAGGCGCCGCTCAGCTTCGGAGATTTTCCGAAGCTTCGTCTGCTCCGTACTGCGCATGCGCAGTACGGTCCGGACACTATTTGATGGCCGGACGCTATACGGCAGAACACCGGTTTTTGGCTTTTTTTTTTTTTTTTTCTCTCCTCATGATCAGTGTGAGGAGAGAGGAGAAAGAAGAAGGCGGTACTCTGATTCTGTTACAGGGACATTGCTGCTAATCAGTGCCCACCAGTGCCGCCTCATCGGTGCCCATCAGTGAAGGAGAAATATTACCTGTTTGCTAAATTTTACAACTAAGAACATTTTTATTTGGGGGGGGGGGGGGGGGGATGCGTTTCCTTCTTCTTCTTTCTTCCTTCTTCTTCTTTCTCTTCCTTCTTTCTTCTTCTTTCTCTTCCTTCTTTCTTCTTCCTTCTTTTCTTCTTCCCTTCTTTCTTCTTCCTTCTTTCTTCTTCTTTCTTCTTCTTCTTCTTCTTCTTCTTCTTTCTCTTCCTTCTTTCTTTCTTCTTCTTTCTCTTCCTTCTTTCTTCTTCTTCTTCTTCTTCTTTCTCTTCACTTCTTCTTCTTCTTCTTTCTCTTTCTTCTTCTTTCTTTCTTCTTCTTTCTCTTCCTTCTTTCTTCTTCTTCTTTCTCTTTCTTCTTCTTTCTCTTTCTTCTTCTTTCTCTTCCTTCTTTCTTCTTCTTCTTTCTTCTTCTTTCTATTTCTTCTCTTTTCTCTTTCTTCTTTCTCTTTCTTCTTTCTTCCTTTCTTCTTTCTCTTTCTTCTTTCTCTTCCTTCTTTCTTCTTCTTCTTCTTTCTCTTTCTTCTTTCTTCTTTCTCTTCCTTCTTTCTTCTTCTTCTTCTTTCTTTCTTCTTCTTTCCTTCCTTCTTTCTTCTTCTTTCTTTCTTCTTCTTTCTCTTCCTTCTTTCTTCTTCTTTCTCTTTCTTCTTCTTTCTCTTCCTTCTTTCTTCTTCTTCTTTCTCTTCCTTCTTTCTTCTTCTTTCTATTTCTTCTTTCTTCTTCTTTATCTTTCTTCTTCTTTCTCTTTCTTCTTTCTTCTTTCTCTTTCTTCTTCTCTTCCTTCTTTCTTCTTCTTCTCTTTCTTCCTTTCTCTTTCTTCTTTCTCTTCCTTCTTTCTTCTTCTTTCTATTTCTTTCTTCTTTCTCTTTCTTCTTCTTTCTCTTTCTTCTTTCTTCTTTCTTCTTTCTCTTCCTTCTTTCTTCTTCTTCTTCTTCTTCTTTCTTCTTCTTTCTTTCTTCTTCTTTCTCTTCCTTCTTTCTTCCTTCTTTCTTTCTTCTTCTTTCTCTTCCTTCTTTCTTCTTCTTTCTCTTTCTTCTTCTTTCTCTTTCTTCTTCTTTCTCTTTCTTCTTCTTTCTCTTTCTTCTTCTTTCTCTTCCTTCTTTCTTCTTCTTCTTTCTCTTCCTTCTTTCTTCTTCTTCTTTCTCTTCCTTCTTCTTCTTCTTTCTATTTCTTCTTCTTTCTCTTTCTTCTTTCTCTTTCTTCTTTCTCTTCCTTCTTTCTTCTTCTTTCTATTTCTTCTTCTTTCTCTTTCTTCTTTCTTCTTTCTCTTTCTTCTTTCTCTTCCTTCTTTCTTCTTCTTTCTCTTCCTTCTTTCTTCTTCTTTCTATTTCTTCTTCTTTCTATTTCTTCTTCTTTCTATTTCTTCTTCTTTCTATTTCTTCTTCTTTCTATTTCTTCTTCTTTCTATTTCTTCTTCTTTCTCTTTCTTCTTTCTCTTCCTTCTTTCTTCTTCTTTCTCTTTCTTCTTTCTCTTTCTTCTTTCTTCTTTCCTTCTTTCTCTTTCTTCTTTCTCTTCCTTCTTTCTCTTCCTTCTTTCTTCTTCTTTCTCTTTCTTCTTTCTCTTTCTTCTTTCTCTTTCTTCTTTCTCTTCCTTCTTTCTTCTTCTTTCTATCTTCTTCTTTCTCTCTTTCTTCTTCTTTCTCTTTCTTCTTTCTTCTTTCTCTTTCTTCTTTCTCTTTCTTCTTTCTCTTCCTTCTTTCTCTTCCTTCTTTCTTCTTCTTTCTCTTTCTTCTTTCTCTTTCTTCTTTCTCTTCCTTCTTTCTCTTCCTTCTTTCTTCTTCTTTCTCTTTCTTCTTTCTCTTTCTTTCTTTCTCTTTCTTCTTTCTCTTCCTTCTTTCTTCTTCTTTCTATTTCTTCTTCTTTCTCTTTCTTCTTCTTTCTCTTTTCTTCTTTCTTCTTTCTCTTTCTTCTTTCTCTTCCTTCTTTCTCTTCCTTCTTTCTTCTTCTTTCTCTTTCTTCTTTCTCTTTCTTCTTTCTCTTTCTTCTTTCTCTTTCCTTCTTTCTCTTCCTTCTTTCTTCTTCTTTCTCTTTCTTCTTTCTCTTTCTTCTTTCTCTTTCTTCTTTCTCTTCCTTCTTTCTTCTTCTTTCTCTTCCTTCTTTCTCTTCCTTCTTTCTCTTCCTTCTTTCTTCTTCTTCTTTCTCTTCCTTCTTTCTTCTTCTTCTTTCTCTTCCTTCTTTCTTCTTCTTTCTCTTCCTTCTTTCTTCTTCTTCTTTCTCTTCCTTCTTTCTTCTTCTTCTTTCTCTTCCTTCTTTCTTCTTCTTCTTTCTCTTCCTTCTTTCTTCTTCTTCTTTCTCTTCCTTCTTTCTCTTTCTTCTTTCTTTTTCTTTTCTCTCTCTCTCTCTCGCTCTCGCTCTCTCGCTCTCTCGCTCTCTCGCTCTCTCGCTCTCTCGCTCTCTCGCTCTCTCGCTCTCTCGCTCTCTCGCTCTCTCGCTCTCTCGCTCTCTCGCTCTCTCGCTCTCTCTTCTCCTCGCTCTCTCTCTCTCTCTCTCTCTCTCTCTCTCTTATTTATTTATTACTTTCTGCTATAAAACATATCCAATAAAAGAGAAATTCATAAATTTAGGCCAATATGTATTTTGCTACATATTTCTGGTAAAAAATAAAATCCCAATAAGCGTATATTGATTGGTTTGTGCAAAAGTTATAGTGGCTACAAGCCATGGAATAAAAAGATATATATTATATATTCTATATAATATATTACTTTTTTTGTTTTACTAATATCAGCGACTTATTGCGGGATTGCGGCGTACAAATCGGACACCTAACTGACCCTTTTTGGGGACCAGTGACACTAATACACTGATCGGTGCCAAAAAAAAAAAGAAAGGCACTGTCACTGTACTAATGACACTGGCAGGGAAGGGGTTAACTTCAGGGGCGATCAAAGGGTTAAGTGTGTCCCTAGGGCAGTGATGGAGAACTTGGCACCCCAGATGTTTTGGAACTACGTTTCCTGTGATGCTCAACTACACTGCAGAGTACATGAGCATCATGGGAAATGTAGTTCCAAAACATCTGGGGTGCCAAGGTTCGCCATCACTGCCCTAGGGGGTGCTTTCTACCTCTGGGGAGGGTGCTTTGACTGGGGCAAAACAGAGATTTGTGTTTAGCAGAAACACAATCTCCATTCTCCCTCTGACAGAACAGTGATCTGCCTTGGTTACATAGGCAGACTGCCATTCTGCCTCTCCTCCAGAAAGATCAGCGAGTCCCGGTGAACTCACTGATTGGCTCCCGCTGTCTCCTATCACAGCGGGAGCGGGTCGCCGGCGGCGCACGTGCCCCAAACCCCGTGCACAAAATCACATACAGGTGCAGGAGGGGTCACCTTGCCGTAGCATATATGTGTGGGGTGGTCTTAAAGTGGTTAAAGGCAAGCCATTTAGGTTATCATTGATGACCTCTCCTGAAAATGATGGTTGCCTGGCTGTCAAACTGAAGCTTTCACAGCTTGATACGGTACTTTGGGATGCTGACCTGGAACATGTATACAGAAAAGGAGCGCTGACTTAAAGTGGTTGTAAACCTCAGTCATGAAATCTGAACAAAGCATGTTCTGTATATCTGTAGTGATTACTTTTCTATCTCCGAAGTTCTAAGTGTCGTTTTTAGTGTTGTTTTTCTAGGTGCTTCCTTCCTCTCTTATCAGCACTTCTGAGAAATTTACTGCATGAGATAAGTTGGTGATGGGGGGAGGAGAGCTGAGCACACAACTCTGCATGTTTCTTTGTTCCTGTGGAGGGGGGTGTGTCCCTTTCCTCCAATCAGCTCACACATTGCAAAAGAGCTCCAACTGCAGCTCTAGGACCCCTCCTCTCTGCTCTTTACAGAGGCAGAAGGATTTTATAACAATTCTGCTCTTTTGAAGGGATGCAGAGAAGAGAAGACTGCAGATATACAAGTACAACTTATGTAGGAGGATTTGTTTCATCTGTCTAACCTCAAGCCAGCCACTTCGCTGAGTATATGAGAGGCTTTACAAACACTTTAAAGTGGTTGTAAAACCTTCCATATACACAGTGAAGTGACTGGCCTCAGGTGATATACACAGACGACAAAAATCCTCCTTCATAAGTTGTACTGGTTTATTTGCAGTCTTCTCTTCTGTATATCCGTTCAAAGTGCAGAATGTATACAGCTTCTCTAAGCTTTCCTGAAAAAAGAGAGCGGAGGTTACACGCTGCAGAGCTTGGTGAGAGTTCTGCTAGCTGATTGGAGGACAGGGACATCCCCTCCACACAGGAACAGAGCTGAGGCTGTCAATCAGCTGGAGCTCCCTCCCCTGTCACCATTTTTCTCTCGGTGTCGGGAAAACTTGTCAGAAGTGATTCCTGCTGATAGCAGAGGAAGGAAGCAGCAGAGACAAATGACAGTGCTCTGGATTGAGACACACTATAGAGGGATATGCTGTCAGAACACTCCGCCGGTGGCTGCACCCGAGTGGATGCAGCCGCTGTTCAACCAACAATTTTCTGCCCCACTTCTTCAATTTTCAAATCAAGGATGATGGGCTGGAGGATGTTGACGGGGCCACTTGTGGCTTGAATTTTCGATCGTTTCATCAGGAAATTTTGCTCTAGTTCTAATTTGCATATTCATGTCGTTCTAGGAAGAAGAAAGGATAACCAAGATCAGGGCGGAGTCCAGAGTCCGCGAAGATCGTAAGTCCCACTGAAGGCAGTAACAGAAAATTAAACGTGTATTCTTTTAATGTCCCATTGGCTGGCGAGGTTCATCACCCTCTCTGGTGATCAGATTTCATTCGATCCTTTATGGCTATGGGCTGCCTCAAGCTGGGGATGGGGGATGGGGGTGCCATAGATATACCAGTATCAGAGGTATGCTATATATCTAAAAAGTCTGAACATCTGACCATCACATCTATCTAATGGCCTAATTCAGTGATGGGCAACTTTCAGCTATCCATAAACTACGGGCATGATACAAGAGATGGTCAGCGACTGTGGGAGGGGTGGGTGGTAGATGGTCAGCGACTGCAGGCGGGGGGGAACGGGAGATGGTCAGCGACTGCAGGCGGGGGATGGGAGATGGTCAGCGACTGCAGGCGGGGGGATGGGAGATGGTCAGCGACTGCAGGCGGGGGGATGGGAGATGGTCAGCGACTGCAGGCGGGGGGGGAACGGGAGATGGTCAGCGACTGCAGGCGGGGGGATGGGAGATGGTCAGCGACTGCAGGCGGGGGATGGGAGATGGTCAGCGACTGCAGGCGGGGGATGTGAGATGGTCAGCGACTGCAGGCGGGGGATGTGAGATGGTCAGCGACTGCAGGCGGGGGGGATGGGAGATGGTCAGCGAATGCAGGCGGGGGGATGGGAGATGGTCAGCGACTGCAGGCGGGGGGGATGGGAGATGGTCAGCGACTGCAGGCGGGGGGAACGGGAGATGGTCAGCGACTGCAGGCGGGGGGAACGGGAGATGGTCAGCGACTGCAGGCAGGTGGGGGGAACGGGAGATGGTCAGCGACTGCAGGCAGGCGGGGGGGAACGGGAGATGGTCAGCGACTGCAGGCAGGCGGGGGGAACGGGAGATGGTCAGCGACTGCAGGCAGGCGGGGGGAACGGGAGATGGTCAGCGACTGCAGGCAGGCGGGGGGAACGGGAGATGGTCAGCGACTGCAGGCAGGCGGGGGGAACGGGAGATGGTCAGCGACTGCAGGCAGGCGGGGGGAATGGGAGATGGTCAGCGACTGCAGGCAGGCGGGGGGAACGGGAGATGGTCAGCGACTGCAGGCAGGCGGGGGAACGGGAGATGGTCAGCGACTGCGGGAGGTGGATGGTCAGCGATTGCGGGGGGGTTGGAGAATGGTCAGGGACTACCTGGTGGGGGGAACAGGAGATGATCAGCGACTGCGGGGAGTGGGGAGACAAATTACATGACCGCTAGAAATATCTGCTAGAACAGGCATAGGTCAAAGTAGCCTACTAGAACTCAACATGTTTTACGTAAGATCGCTTCCTCAGGAGCTTAGGTAAATATTCTGCATGAATGAAAAATAACAATCTTTTTGCAAAACCCGTTGAGCTCTAGCAGGCTTTTTTGGCCTTCGCCAACCTCCCCTGGACCTCACCATTCTTCAAGCAATCACTTTCTGCTGTTGTATCCTCCTCCTGGGATTGGTCTGGGTCATTCGAATTACATTAGAAGTTTGATCTGATTTGTATATTTTAATTGATGTTTTTATTAATGTTTTGTCATGAATTTATGTAGTCTAATAAAATGATTTAATTTAACTGCTCGGTGCCTATAAAGTCCATGTACTTCTCTTTCATTATAAATGAGGAGGTGGCACTTTCTACAACTATTGCACCCCCACAGTACCACCCTATGATGGAGTAATTGTGATAGACAGGCCTAGCAGATGGTTGCCGGCCCCGAGGACTAACGCAGGGAGAAGATCATATGCTCCTCCATATCCAGACATAGCGGGTATTGTGGATGGTGGGGGGAGGGGGTGAGAATAAGGAAGGGGATTAGTGACACTGTCTCTTTACGTTAACAGCTGTCTGAAATTGTATAGCTAGGCAACTCCTATTCTAATATTGATCTGGGGTTCCAAATGAATATTTAATTAAACACAACAATGTGAAATGGGTAGAAACACTCGGCATCTTTCCAAATCGGTGTTCTGTTTATTCGATGCATTTAAAGTTTATATGACTCTTTGTGTAGATATCACATTAACCATCTGCAGACCCGGCCTTTTCTTGAATTTTTTGTTTCCATGTAACAATCTGTATTTTTTGCAAGAAAATTGCTGAGAACCCCCAAACGCGCTCTCTCTCTATATATATATTTTTTTTTTTTTTTTTTTTATAAAGCAGAGGCCCTAGAGAAATAAATTGGTAGGTTTTGCAATTTTTTTTATGTCACGCGTTATTCACGCCGTGGTTTTTCAAATGCATTTTTTAGGGGAAAAATCTTTTGTGTGCAATACATTAGCAAAGCATACAAAACGGAGTGCAGTCTTATACAGAGATATATATTTATTTATATAATATAATATATATATTTATATAATATATATATTTATATTATATATATATATATATATATATATATATATATATATATATATATATATATATATATATATATATATATATATATATATATATATATATATATTAATTTATATATATTTCTGCACATCAGCTGATGTTGGTCTTTGTGTTGGGTAAGAGACGATACGCGTCGCACCGGTCCTTCAGGAAATAAGACTTCTCATTTTACTGACATCTGGCTTCCTCTTCTGTCTCTCTATTAAAGTGTTACTAAACCCACAACAGTAAAATCAGTCTGTATACGCAGTAAAGCATGCTTGTTATACTCACTGCGGAACCTAAGGGGTTAATCCTCTGCGTTGTGTAAAAAAAGGCTGTTTGATTCTGTCTTCTCTCATCCTCCCCTGCTTCCACTGTCCCCAATCCATCTGCAGATAGGACAGAGCCTGGGGGGCGGGGGGCACTCCGCACATGCTCAGTTTGGTGTGCTTTGCTAGAGATTTTTTGTTTTGCACTGTCCAGACAGAGGGTCAGGGGTCCTGCAGCCTCATAGGACAGTCATAGGAGAATGAAAACTCCTCCTATACAAGCTTTAACCAGACACTTATAGAAGTCACCTGACTGCTATATACTGCTGATGAGAAAAAGATATTTAGCAGTTTAATATTTACTAAAATAATCGCATTTCCATGTTCTGTGTACTGTGGGAGACCAGATATAGTGCATGCAGAGTCCTGGGTTTAGTAACACTTTAACTGTCATTACAGGGACAATAGAACTGGCATGGTATGGTGTGTGGGTGTGTGTGTGTGTTTGTTTTTTTGTTTTTGTTTTTTTTGTTTTTGTCTTTTGTTTTTTTTTTGTTTTTGTTTTTCCTAAAGAAAAAAACATCCAGGTATGGATGACCATATAAAAAACAAAATTGATATCTTTATTTTTAATCTCTCTCCTCCTATTCTCTTCTTGCCAGCTTTCCTGTACTTGAAGCGCGGCTACCTGTTCATGTATAATCTGGTGCAGTTCCTGGGCTTCTCCTGGATCTTCGTCAATATGACCGTCCGACTTTTTATCTTAGGAAAAGGTGAATTAACTGCTTCTTATTTATTTATATTTTATTTTTATTCTGTTTTTAATAATTTTTTTGACTTTTCTGTTAGTATGACCTCATTAGAAGGATCATAGGTGCGCGCAAGCCTATTGCATTAGGATGTGCACCCCAAAGCTCAAACACACACATGCATGTGCTGAGCGGCTTCCTGTTCATTCACAAATTTGAAGAATAGTAAAAACAGTTTAGTATGCTTCAGTTATGATTGAATATAGTGAGTGTGTTCATTTAGAAAAGGAAGGGGCTGGTAAATGACATATTGATTAGCCCCTTCCCCCACTCGCCATCCTGAAACATCCCTACAGCAGCTGTGGGAGAGGAGAGGAGGGAAGCCAGCAGCACTGTGGGGGGACGTGCAACGCGGGGGGGGGGGGGGGGAAGCCTGGGCAGAAGCGGCAATTGGCACTGTATAGAGTGATTAGGGTGTGCCCAGGCACACCTGGCACGCCTATGAGAAGGATTAAATGGGCAAGGTGGGAAACAAAAGGTGAAAACATCAAGATAGCTTCACCAATACTCCAAAAATGTAAAAAAAAAAAAAAAAAAAAAAAAGGGAGGGGGGGGGGGGGGGTGAGCTTTTTACTGTGTCTCCCACACCCCTTACCCATCAAAAAATAAACTTCTTCAAATAAAGAGGTTAACATGAGCGTAAACAAAATCCTCGTAAAAATAATCCTTACACATCCACTACCAATGTCTAGCTTTAGGCCCAGATCACACTGATTCGGTGAGGGGTCCACATGCGATTCGCACCACATTCCTGTTCAAATCATATGTGATTCTGCAGCAGTGCGATTTGAGTAAGGGGAGCACTCCGCACAGAAACCGTACCGAAATCGTGCAGGACCCTTTTTTTTTTTTTGCCACACCAGAATCGAACACACTAGTGTTCACACCCATGGGATTCGATTCTAAAAATTGCACTGCGTTTTGCGAATCAATTTCGGGTGTCGTTAACCTACACACCAGCAGTGGTTCGTATGAATGGGGTACGATTTTGACGCAGGAAAAACCGCAAAGAATTCAGCGCGTCAGTATGAACCAGGCCTTACTGTCACTTTAAAGCTGACCCAAACTCTTCCCTACATTAATGCGTGCCCGCTGAGAGTGCTGTACAAACTGTATGTAGCTTCAGTATACAGCCCTGAGGGACCATACCTTCCCGTCTCACACCCGGAACAAAATAGTTGGGCTGAGCAGCACTCTGTCATTCATAGGCAGCTTTGTATTCTGTCAGTGAAATTGTAGATTGTGATGTCATCAGCCTGCCTCTCATTAATAGAATACAAAGCTGCCTATGAATAGCTGACCACCGCTCACCCCCGTCGCATGTGCTGCTTAATGCACACTACTAATTATTATTATTATTATTATAATTTTTTTTTTTTTTGTGAACCTCCCAATCCCTTTTCCCCTAACAGGTAGCCACTCCCACTTTCTCAATTCTCACTTAGATTGCCATCCGCTTTGGCCCCATCCTCTGCCCACTGGCCCTTGCCCGCAGCTTCCTCGGACACACATGTTCCAGGAGGCTGCAGGAACAGTCCCACAGCATCTCGCAGTGGACGGCCAGCTGTGATTCTTCAAGGATTCGCAGCCGCCTCCCAAATCCAAGCTGGCAGCATGGGACTCGCATTAAGGCTAGGTTCACACTATTGCGATGCGGGAACGCCGCGAATCCGCGGCGTTTTCCCGCATCGCTCACCTCCCGCCGGCAGTTCACACTGCCCTATGCGGACGGCTGGGAGTGTCAATGATATGTTAATGACACCCCCAGATCCGTCGGCATATCGCAGTGCGATCTGCCGACTCGCACAGGAATCGGATCGCATGGTGTGAACCCCCATGCGATCCGATTCCGTTGCGGACCCAAAAAAGGGTCCTGTGCGAGTTTGCTGCGGGACAGCTGCGAGTTCAGCCATACTATCTGTATGGCTGAACTCGCAGTGCTACGGAGATCGGATGTGATTTGCTGTGCGAATCACATCCGGTTCTCCCCCCGCAGCGGTGTGAACCCAGCCTTAAAAAAAGACGAAGCCCCTGTGGGAAGACACCACTGGACCAGTGTTTATTTCGTCAACGAAAATCTTTTTTTTTTCGTCCGTTTTTGTCAGTGGCATTTTTACAGTGACAAAAAAACTAAAGGAAAAGTACACCACGTGTCCGTCCACAACGGTTGAGTGGAACGGCAAGGTCTGGCAGAATGTTGTTGTGCCACATCCAATAATACTAGAGAGCGGTTCCCCTAGTGGTGGACTTTTTAGACACTTCACAAAGAAGTATATAACAAAATACAAAATTTATTTAGTAAAGTAAAATCATGCCGTAAAGAGAGTTAAACAGCATCATACAGAAAATAGGTTATCCGTACATATCATCATTGTAGTTAGCCATAGTATTAATCTCCCTACGCGTTTCGGAGCCAAAGAAATCTCCTTCTTCAGAGGCAGATATACAGTATGGAGTGTAACAATATCGATGGTGCAATGTATAGGTGGTATGCCAAAAATTAAAAGCAAAAAAGGTACGTCAAAGAGTGTATATAAATGACTCTCGTGCTTCAAAGGTCTCCATAGATTTGTAACATTCAGAAAATTGATGGGCACTTGGGCAGTCACAGGTTTTATAAAGCCCCGAAAGGAAGATAGATCCGTGAGGTGCACACGGGAGAGGCACTGAGGCGGACAAGTTATTGCGCCTGGCCTTAAAACGAGTGGCAGAGAGCTTATCTTGACCGTCCGGTGCTCCACAGACTGAGCTGTGGAAGGTCCACTGACGAAAACTATGATGAAAGTCAAATCTGTTTTCGTTAACGAGAAAAAACGGGATGAAAACGTGAGGCAGGGACGTTTTACCCTCCTGAACTAACTTCTGGTTTTTAACGGAGCTCCTCCTACTTCCGCGATCCTCTTCCAGCAAGCATGTGAGTTGCCAGAGACCAGAGCAGCACTGTCTGTGCATTACAGCCAGGCCCATGAGTCCCGACTCAAGAGACCACCGCCGGGCACCCACATCCAGAGAACAGCAGACTGTGAGTGTGTAGTATATTACAATTACAGCAGGCTTGAGGACTCCCCTCAGGCCACCGTCTGTTAAGAGCACCGTGCTTTACAGGCCTCCTCTGACCACTGGGCACTGGCATCCAGAGCACTGTGCATTACAGGCGTCCTCTGGGCACAGCCTCCAGAGCACTGTGCATTACAGGCCTCCAGAGCACTGTGCATTACAGGCCTCCAGAGCACTGTGCATTACAGGCCTCCAGAGCACTGTGCATTACAGGCCTCCAGAGCACTGTGCATTACAGGCCTCCAGAGCACTGTGCATTACAAGCCTCCTCTGGGCACTGGCATCCAGAGCACTGTGCATTACAGGCCTCCTCTGGGCACTGGCATACAGAGCACTGTGCATTACAGGCCTCCTCTGGGCACCACTGGCATCCAGGGCACTGTTTTGAAACTGGAGAAATGCTTAAATAATGCACTTAACTAAACCCATTAGATTTTAGTCGACTAAAATGTACTAGACATTTAGTAGACTAAATACAACTAAAACACTTGCAGAAGACTAAAATTGGACTAAGAACTAAAATGGCATTTTAGTTTAAGACTAAGGGCCAGTTCACACCACATGCAGTCCAGTGTGGGGGGGTTTCTGCACCAATAACGCATGGAAAGTAGGTATGGTTTTCAATGCCATAGTTCATACCAGTGCCATAAGTTCCAGGGAGTTCCAGTTCCAGAAAAAAGTAGAACATGCTGCATTTTTTATGCACTGGACTGTACTGGAACGCTGTAAAACGCACACAACACATTGGAGCACACATGTTCTTAAGGTTAAAGTGGAGTTTCACCCAAAAGTGGAACTTCCCCTCATTTGTCTCCCCCTTTACCCTCCCTTTGGTGCCACATTTAGCACCTTTCATGGGGGGAAGCAGATACCTGTCATTGACAGGTATCCTTCTCCACTTCCGGGAGACTGGCCTGCGGCGCATTACGTCAGCAGCTCGACTTCCTTCCTTCTCCCTCCTTCCCTCCCTCCTTCCCTTCCTCCCTCCTTCCCTTCCTCCCTCCTTCCCTTCCTCCCTCCCTCCCTCCCTCCCTTCTTTCTTTCTTTCTTTCTTTCTTTCTTTCTTTCTTTCTTTCTTTCTTTCTTTCTTTCTTTCTTTCTTTCTTTCTTTCTTTCTTTCTTTCTTTCTTTCTTTCTTTCTTTCTTTCCTTTCTTTCCTTTCCTTCCTTCCTTCCTTCCTTCCTTCCTTCCTTCCTTCCTTCCTTCCTTCCTTCCTTCCTTCCTTCCTTCCTTCCTTCCTTCCTTCCCTCTCATTCTCCCTTCCTTATGTACTCCTTCCTTCCTTCCTCCCTGTTTCCTCCCCCTCCCTCCCTCCTCCTCCCCCCCCCCCCCCGCCGGGCCAGTAGGAGAACGCAGTAGGGACCCAGCATGAAAACGTAATACTTCACTACCGAGTTCGCATACCGGCAATGGTGGCGGAAGCACCCGACAGCCGGGGGAAACATTGGCTGTGGTGCCGACATCGCTGGACTCCAGGACAGTATTTCTCAATTGCAGCCCTCAAGGTGCACCAACAGGTCACGTTTTCAGGCTCTCCATTATTTTGCACAGGTGGTTTGATCAGTTTCACTGCCTTGGTAATCACCACAGCCATTTTTCATCCG
>NW_027507903.1:11084818-11092318 GCF_037356315.1 Lithobates pipiens | reverse complement strand
TTTTGAAGCCGACAGAGCTTCTCACAGTGCCGGGGGTCGCTCATCTGACAGCCCTGATCCCGCGGCACGCTGATTGAGAAAGGCTGGTTCAAAACCGGACCGCGGGCCGGACTTTGGACATGCCTGATCTATGCCATGTTGAATATGGTAATACATAGACCAGGAGTGTTTGTTTTCGATGTCTTCCCTTTGTGCCTACAGTGGATGATGTACATATATTTATGTAAGGGACATCCTGCTCTGTACTTGACTTTGGTTTATTTTCAAAGAAAAATTGAACAAAATATTGAAAGATAAATGCTGTACCTCTTTGTTTAACCCCCCTAGGTTATGGGCAGGAACTTTATACTTTTTATCATCCTTGGGCAAATGGATGAGATGCAGAGCAAAGGTGTCGTCTTCTTCATATTCTACCTGTGGAGCACCATTGAAGTCTTTAGGTAAGTCACTGGCTCCAGACCTTACAAGGGTCCCTTCAAGCCATGGTGGTCCGATATACAGTGTATAGAGAAAACATTTTTTTTTTTTGGGGCTATGGACTTTCTAGGCACAATACAACAACATAATTTAAAAACTATAAATTTTATTTACAAAAAACGCTAAAAAATACATAGTCAATACACAAATCAGTCATCAGTAATCAAAAAACTCATCCCCAATTTTGTTACCACTAATAAGATATAGGTATTCTATTCAATGAAGAAACACCATACAACACTTTGAGATATGAAATCGGTAATCCAGAATTGCGGAACATCAATGGGGGTTGAACGATTATCATAAGCTCGACATGTTTCGCACGTCTTCACGCTTCTTCTGGATCTGGTTTGACTGATTAGTAAAATAACAGAAAAAGATGATAGACAAATAATTAACAGCAATATAGTAATTAAAGCATAAAACTCGGCACAATCTGGTTTAGAGACACAGAACACCGGTGCAAAAAGAGACAGTAGGTACGAAACACCATGGGGGCGTGTGTAACATAGTAATAATACATTACGTGGGGATCAAGAGAAGTACCCGATATAAATTAAGAAAATCTATAATAAGCCCAGACTTAATGAGTCTATAAAATTGGGGGTAACTAGACCAATGGCATGTATGGGGCACCCACTATAGATATAAAACCTGCTTCCGCCAAAGGTTACCCAAACAGGACTAACGTGCTGATATATGAAAAAAATGCCAGGAGTAATGTTCTAGAATATGGATAGAAAATGGAAAGAATTTATTTTAATACACTAGTTGCCAAGTAAAGACAGTCAATCTCAAAAACGTAGGTTACCCACTCAAGGTGTACAGTGCCTTGTGAAAGTATTCGGCCCCCTTGAACTTTTCAACCTTTTGCCACATTTCAGGCTTCAAACATAAAGATATAACATTTTTATTTTTTGTGAAGAATCACCAACAAGTGGGACACAATTGTGAAGTGGAACGAAATCTATTGGATTTTTGAAACTTTTTTAACTAATAAAAAAATGAAAAGTGGGGCGTGCAAAATTATTCGGCCCCCTTGCGTTAATACTTTGTAGAGCCACCTTTTGCTGCGATTACAGCTGCAAGTCGCTTGGGGTATGTCTCTATCAGTTTTGCACATCGAGAGACTGAAATTCTTGCCCATTCTTCCTTGCAAAACAGCTCAAGCTCAGTGAGGTTGGATGGAGAGCGTTTGTGAACAGCAGTTTTCAGCTCTTTCCACAGATTCTCGATTGGATTCAGGTCTGGACTTTGACTTGGCCATTCTAACACCTGGATACGTTTATTTGTGAACCATTCCTTTGTAGATTTTGCTGTATGTTTGGGATCATTGTCTTGTTGGAAGATAAATTTCCATCCCAGTTTCAGGTCTTTTGCAGACTCCAACAGGTTTTCATCCAGAATGGTCCTGTATTTGGCTGCATCCATCTTCCCCTCAATTTTAACCATCTTCCCTGTCCCTGCTGAAGAAAAGCAGGCCCAAACCATGATGTTGCCACCACCATGTGTGACAGTGGGGATGGTGTGTTGAGGGTGATGAGCTGTGTTGCTTTTACGCCAAACATATCGTTTTGCATTGTGGGCAAAAAGTTGGATTTTGGTTTCATCTGACCAGAGCACCTTTTTCCACATGTTTGGTGTGTCTCCCAGGTGGCTTGTGGCAAACTTTACACGAGACTTTTTATGGATATCTTTGAGAAATGGCTTTCTTCTTGCCACTCTTCCATAAAGGCCAGATTTGTGCAGTGTACGACTGATTGTTGTCCTATGGACAGACTCTCCCACCTCAGCTGTAGTTCTCTGCAGTTCATCCAGAGTGATCATGGGCCTCTTGGCTGCATCTCTGATCAGTCTTCTCCTTGTCTGAGCTGAAAGTTTAGAGGGACGGCCAGGTCTTGGTAGATTTGCAGTGGTCTGATACTCCTTCCATTTCAAAATGATCACTTGCACAGTGCTCCTTGGGATGTTTAAAGCTTGGGAAATCTTTTTGTATCCAAATCCGGCTTTAAACTTCTCCACAACAGTATTATGGACCTGCCTGGTGTGTTCCTTGGTCTTCATGATGCTCTCTGCGCTTTCAACAGAACCCTGAGACTATCACAGAGCAGGTGCATTTATACAGAGACTTGATTACACACAGGGGGATTCTATTTATCACCATCAGTCATTTAGGACAACATTGGATCATTCAGAGATCCTCGCTGAACTTCTGGAGTGAGTTTGCTGCACTGAAAGTAAAGGGGCCGAATAATTTTGCACGCACCACTTTTCAGTTTTTTATTTGCTAAAAAAGTTTAAAATATCCAATAGATTTCGTTCCACTTCACAATTGTGTCCCACTTGTTGGTGATTCTTCACAAAAAATAAAAATTTTATATCTTTATGTTTGAAGCCCGAAATGTGGCAAAAGGTTGAAAAGTTCAAGGGGGCCGAATACTTTGGCAAGGCACTGTATGTCACCAACTCACCAATATAATAAGAATAGAGCAGAAAATCACGAGACCACAATAATGGAGTCACGGACCTGCAGTACACATTACTTATGCCCGGCTAAGGATCACATCCATAAAGAATTCCAGATGGAAAAGCGCTGCCAACAAGTACCGAGGACTAAAGAAATCTATAATAAAAAGTGGCGAATAAACAAATGCAGCCAACAGGGAGATACTACATGTAGCCAAAAGGAAGAAAAAGGTACTAAGCCAAAAGATACCAACATGCCTATCACTCTGGCATTCGGTCTAAACAGGGTCCCACTCAGAAAGCGGGATATATACAGTGTAGACTTCTTCCAGAGGGATAATCTCTCCTGGATGCGGTGATCAATATTGTTCACACTTTGACACTTCTCAGCGCCTAAGGCCCCATTCACACCTGAGCATTTTGTAGCTTGAAGCCTGAAGCTCCAAAACGCTGGAGGGGAACAAATCAATTATTCTGTATGGAGAGGGTTCACATCTCCACTCCAATACGCCTGAAGCCAGAAGCTCCAGACTGTTCTGGGACTTTTTTTTTTTTTATTTTTTTTTTAGGCAGATTAGGGCTTTTTTCTGCTTTTTACATTGGTGACTTTTGGACCTACACAGTATCGCGGCAAAACGATGTAAAAAAACGTGGCAAAAATCCTGCGTTTTTCTGCCTGAAAACGCTACGCTCAGGTGTGAATGGGGCCTAAAGGACCTTGGATTGTATGCAGCACCCAAGGTGCATTGAAGTTCTGGGAGAAGTGTCTGAGTTTTTTTTTTTTTTTTTTAATACTTTCTTCCACCTGGAAGATCTCGAGTTTCTATGGAAGTCTTTTCCCTGAGAATGCTGAGCCAAGGTGGAATGAACCTTACAGGAAAGGCTTTTTTAAATGCGAACCCCCAAATGTGCTGGATTACCAGTGCTAAACCTTGTGAAAGGTAGAAGTTGTCAACAGATCTTCACCATGGTGTAGCTCTGTAGCCTCCTAGATCTGCTGGGACTTCTGGTTTCCAAAAAGCTGTTGCGTTTTTTTTTTTTTTTTTTTATTATATATATTACTCTTTTAAGTAAATCTGTGGCTGGGCTATGGGTATTCAACTATTTACATGTTCCTAACCAGAAGTAAACTAGTTCAACACCAAAGGAGAAACATTTTGATCGCTTGTCGTCTAAAAGTTATTTGCACCATGTGACAGACCTAGCCGGGACAGAGGCTGTTGGAGGGGACTGAATGCCAGCCTCTTGCCTTGCGATTATGGGCCCTGGCATTTGGGGGAAGGGTGCTCTTTGTGAGCTGTATGCCTGGGGACCCCTGAGGTGTTACTTGGATTCAGGTCCATGCCGCCCCCCAAGACACGCAGACTCTGGATATGTATTTGCCATATTAGCAATAGACTGAATTACACTGTTGGGACACAAACTGTTAGATGCTAATGTCATCAACTCCAGCCACCTGTCTGTTGTGTAAATGAGTCTAGTCTGGCTTGTAAGAATATTCCACACAATGTTGTTGTGCTAATTAACCCTGTGTTGATGTATATGGTAATGTGTATTGAATAGTCAGTCAGTGAGCTAGGAGACGTACCCTGAAAAGTCTCATCTCTCAGTCAACTAGTCTGGGTCAATGATTAGATAATTAGCACATGCTAATTAGGTTAGGTTTTAGTCATCTTGCTGTATATATTTATGGGAGATCTCAAATAAAAGGCTATTCCTGATGTACTCCAAGACTGGTGTTGTCTGGTTCTTGGGGGTTCCTATAGCCAGATCCATTGGACTCGTGTTCCAGGACTTAGGAAGCGGTATACTGACGGAAACACTCAAGCGGAGTGTGGGGGATGGGTTCCGTCACACACCACATCCCTTTATTTTGGTAACAATATAAACACAGGAATTGGGACTTTTCAGGTGCAGTGCACACAAAGATATATCAAAAATTTATTTTATTTTGTAAAAGTTTAAAATCAACAGAATTTAATCCATCTAGATAATAAGAGACAGTTTCAAAATGTCCTTTCCTCTGGGTTTCCTCCTGACCCTTTGACCTCCCGCCCTCATTTTTGCATATATACATTTTGCTATCAATCCATCTTCATATAAGTAAACATTTGCTCCCTGTGTTTGTTTGGTCCCTATGCCAATTTTCGGATTGAATAGGTGTTTTTGTATAACTTTATGGATTTGTGCATATTAATCATTGTAATTTTATCTGTACTATTGTATTTTTTCTTTCAGTAGACAGTGCTTGACAAATGTAAATCTCCTGAGGAAGCTACTAACCAGTGGTGAAACATGTAGAGAATTTTGTCATTATGCACATTTTGAAACAGTCTCTTATTATCTAGATCAGTGATGGTGAACTTCGGCACCCCAGATGATTTGGAACTACATTTCTACATGATGCTCAATTACACTGCAGAGTGCATGAGCATCATGGGAAATGTAGTTCCAAAACATCTGGGGTGCCGAGGTTCACCATCACTGATCTAGATGGATTATATTCTGTTGATTTTAACTTTTTACAAAATAAAATTATTTTTGATATATCTTTTGTGTGTGTGTGTGTGTGTGTGTGTGTGTGTGTGTGTGTGTGTGTGTGTGTGTGTGTGTGTGTGTGTGTACTGCACCTGAAAAATCCCAATTCCTTTGTTTTATATTGTAGTCCAACACCAACTAAAGTTTGAGGATGAAGTCCTTCAAGTCACTTCCTCAGAAGCTCAGCTCCCCTCTCCCAGCCTTGGAATCCTTTTGTCTATCTAATATTTTATGTAAAGGTGGAGCAGGAGCTCGGAGTGGTTATGGATGGTGAGCTTAGCTGCTGAGAGAAGCACTGTAGGGATTTTGAGGATTAGTTGCTCCACGGTGCCTTCAACTACAGAGGTCAGATAGGGGCTCATTTACGTCTTCTTCTGAATATGTAAATACTCCAATGTACATATCCTGGACGTGGCCTCACACTCTCTCTCTGTTCCGTGCTTTTTTTCCAGGTACCCATTCTACATGCTTGCCTGCATAGATATGGATTGGAATCTTCTCACGTGGCTCAGATACACCATTTGGATCCCACTGTACCCACTTGGAGCATTTTCAGAAGGTATGATCCAGGTGGCATTAGAAGGTAGTCTTTCGTAGAACCAAGCCTTTACTTCTCATTATAGATCATTTGGATCCCTCTCTTGTAAGCTGCAAAAGTTTTCATTCATTGGGAAGGCATATGCCATAGTTCCTGCCTTGTTAAAAGGCTTAAATAAGAAGTAGTTCTCACTGCTTGCTGGAGATGCTGACGTGGCCTAAACCTTTTTTTTTTTTTTTTTTACCCCATTGTTGGTTTTTATTTTTGCTTTTACTGGGGTGGTCAGTTGATTATCTGTAAGGGAATATGTTAAGGCCGGTGCGAATTGTAGCAGCAGTATTTGGCGTGGCTTTCGGTGACCAGGTGTGGCCGCTGGCACTGTTAACTACAATGACAAGTCAATGGTGGACATGGCTTCTGCACAGCCAGCCGCTACCTGTGGTAATTGCTGCGCTGGATGCACATTTAAAAAATAAAAATAACATTTTTTTCCCGGTCACTTTTATTCCTATTACAAGGGATGTAAACATCCCTTGTAATAGAAAACAAAAGCATGACAGGGCCTCTTAAATATGAGATGTGGGGTTAAAAAGACCTCACATCTCATATTTACACTAAAATGCAATAAAAAAAATAAATAAAAATTCTCCTTTTAAGAGCTATGGGTGGAAGTGCGACGGAAGGGACGTCACTTCTGCCCTCCCATGCTATGGAGCCGAGCGGGGGGGGGGCATCTTCCCCTCAGTCGCCATCCACGGGAAAGGACACAAACGCTACTGGTGGGTCCGGTAAGCGGTGGAGACGACCGGGGGAGGGGGGGTGGGCACCTCTCCCGCCGCCGATTACAAGTGATCTTGCACTGAATCCGCCACGGAGACCACTTTTATCATGAATACGGCGTTCCCGAAAATACCAGGGTTTTGGCAGCTAGCTGCTACCATAACCCCGGTGTTTAGTGTCAGAGTACCGACGTATGGGTACGTCAATTTGCGTGAAGGAGTTAAACAATGTGTGCCTAGGTTGTTTTTATTGTCCGCACTTAAGGCCAACTTAAAGTGGAGCTAAAGTCCCTAATTTACAAGACTTTGAGTGGCCAGGCTGTTCATTGCAGTACAAGGACATGCAGTGTCTCTTCTGCAATAAAATGAACCTACCTGCCTGTTTGTAATCTTCTTTGGAATGTACACTGAGCTGCGCAGGAACTTCTCCATTTACATTGCGGCACAGAACTTGGTAGCCAGGATGACTGTGCCTCCTGTTCATGCGCAGGAGTGATGTCATCTTGCGCTGTCCAATGAAAACGCCTGCAGCCAGACTTCCAGAAAAAGCCAGGTTGAAGATGCTGGTGAGGAATATGGGATCAGTTAATGAGGGATTCCACCTACAAAAAAAATATTAAAAGCCAGCAGCTATAAATACTACAGCTGCTGACTTTTAATAAATGGACACTCACCTGTCCTGGGTTCCAGCGATGCCGAGGC
>NW_027507903.1:11062318-11079818 GCF_037356315.1 Lithobates pipiens | reverse complement strand
GGCGGCCACACAAAATATTGACACTTTGGGCCCAATTTGGACATTTTCACTTAGGGGTGTACTCACTTTTGTTGCCAGCAGTTTAGACATTAATGGCTGTGTGTTGAGTTATTTTGAGGGGACGGCAAATTTACACTGTTATACAAGCTGTACACTCACTACTTTACATTGTAGACAAGTGTCATTTCTTCAGTGTTGTCACATGAAAAGATAGAAGAAAAGATTTACAAAAAATGTGAGGGGTGTACTTACTTTTGTGAGCTACTGTAGACAAGTTTTTTTGTCACACAGTATTTGCACAGCGGTCTTTCAAACACATTTTTTTGGGGGGAAAAAATACACTTTCATGAATTAAAAAAAAGAAACAGTAAAGTTAGCCCATTTTTTTTTATTTCAAAACTGATCACTTTTATTGTTATCACAGGGAATGTAAACTTCCCTTATGACAGTAACTCTTTATGGAGGGATCGGAGGTCTAAAAGACCCCAAATCCCTCCTTTGCGCTTAAAAGTATTCAGATCGCCAAAATTGGCGGTTCTGAGTACTGTAATTTTTTTAAATCTGCGCCATCGGCAGCTGAGTAAGCCAGATGTGACGTGGCTTCTGGGATTTTACATCGGAGATCCCAAATCCGGCTCCGTCCGGGTCTCAGCCTAGCCGGCTGGTGACTCGGGTCTCCTGGTGGGACGGGAGCGGTGGTGGTGGGGGGGGGGGGTGGTCTCCTCTCCCGTTACTTTAGGTTACAACCTGAACGGCTTTTAGCCACATCGCTTCTTATCACTAAAGAGCCAATCGCCTGCTCCTAATAAAAAGTTCCGGGGTAATGCCTGCAAATTTGCATACGGTCGGTGTGAAGGGGTTAACGAATGCAAATTTCCAGGGAAAAAGATTAACGAAAATATATTTTAGCGCACACAGACGCAACACAATTAGATGCCCAGTTTTTGATTTAATATTGAAAAGATGAGGTTGTGTCGATTTAATTACTAAACACCACCAGGCTCGGTTCACGCTATTGCGATGACTGACAGACCGCATGTGATTCACACCGCATTGCTGTGCAGATCACCTGCGATGTCTGTGCGATGCAAATTCAGGCGTAGGATCTGTACGGCAAAATGGTGCAGGACCCTCTTTATTTTGGAATGGGCTATTCAGACCCGTGTAATCCGATTCCACAGTTCGCACCGTGTTCTACAAACCAGTTTGTATTGACACCCGCAGCGGTTGGCAGAGCGGTGTGAAACCGTCTGCGATTCAGATGTGATGCGATTAACCTGCACAGGAATCGCTGCTATTCCGTCATCGCACCGGTGTGAACCGAGCCTTATGTTGCTGACATCGGTAGGTTTTAAAATTGTATGCCTGCAATTCCATTAATTCTTTTTTTTTTTTTTTTTCTCCCAACAGGACTCGCCATCAATTTTCGTCACTTATACAAGCAGAGGCGCAAGCGTCTGGGGAGTCGGAAAAGGAAGACGGCATAATGTTTTTTGCATTTTCTTTTTTTGTTTTTTTATAGTGGGTGGGAGAAGGTTTTTTGTTTAATTCCCCAAATCTTTTATTTTTCTTGTTTTACTCCTTAGTACGGGGATAGGCAACCCTGGCCCCCCCAGCTGCGGTGAAAGACAAATCCCATCATGCCTCTGCCTCTAGGAGTCATGCCTGTGATTGTCAGGGTCTTGCAATGTCTCGTGGGACTTGTAGTTTCAAAACAGCTGGAGGGCCGAGGTTGCCTACCCCTGCCTTAGTACATTGTTTGGTTGTCTTTTTTTTTTTTTTTTTTACTTTCTAGGACCACAAAAGTCGAAGGGCATTCCTACTGAAAGCTGAACAGTAGAAGGGGATTGATTGAGTGTAATGAGCCATTATCACTCCCCTGTGAGACACCTACTGACCTCCACATTTAATCTTTATTTGTGTCCTGCACCATGCCCTGCCCAAAAAAAGGCGATTTACTTCTTCCACCTATGAACTGTAATTTACTATATAATGGTTATTTTCTTACACTAGCATGTGATTTCTGCAAGGATAGAACGGAGAATGATATGAGGCCAGTACTGAGGGATTGTGGAGGAATTAGAATTGCCCTTATTATAGTTCTAATACCAGAACAATCGTACCCTTTAACGTGATTGTAAAGGTAAATAAAAAAAATAAAATAAAAATAACAAACATGTCATACTTACATCCGCTGTGCAGTTCGTTTTGCACAGAGTGGCCCCGAACCTGGTCTTCTGGGGTCCCCCGGCGGCTCTCACAGCTCCTCCCCACATCGGATAACCCCCTCGGAGAAGCGCTCTCCCGAGGGGGTTACCATAGAGGCCAAATACAGGACTCGGGCCCCAGCGCTTGCGTCATTGGATTTGATTGACAGCAGCGGGAGCCAACGGCTGCACTGCTATCAATCTATCCAATCAAGAGCCGAGAACCCCGGGCAGAGAGACGGTGCGTCCCCGCCTGGGTCAAAATCTTCAGGTATGTAAAAAACGGGGGGGGGGGGGGGGGGGGTGTTGTTTTGTGGCGGTCACTGATGGGTGTTTTTTCACCTTAGTCCCATTTCACACTGGGGTGGCGGGTCCGTTGGTACAGTGCCGCTATTTTTATCAGGGCTTTACCGTCGTATTTTTGAGGGTATTCGGCCTCTAGCGGCTGATTTTAACCCCCGCTAGCGGCCGAAAAAAGGTTAAAAAAATTGCGGATTTCAATGGGCAGGACGGCGATGGAGGAGTGGCATACATACCGCTCCTTGACCGCTCCAAAGTTGATGCTAGCAGGATTTTTTTTTTTTTTTACCGTCCTAGTGTGAAAGCCCTCGAGGATATGCGGGGACATGCTCACAGCCGCAGTATCTGTCAGCCTGGCATTGATTTGTACAGGCTGCTGGCTGTTTTCGCGATGCATGTAAAAACCTGCATTTAAAAAAAAAAAAAAAAAAAAAATTTTGCAAGAAAATTACTTGGAACCACCAAAACATATATAATTTTAAGCAGAGACCCTAGAACAGGGGTAGGCAACCTCGGCCCTCCAGCTGTGGGTAAAACTACAAGTCCCATGAGACATTGCAAGACCCTAACAATCACAGGCATGACTCCTAGAGGCAGAGGCATGATGGGAGTTGTAGTTTCACCACAGCTGGAGTGCCGAGGTTGCCTACCCTTGCCCTAGAAAATAAAATGGTGGAGGTTATGACGTGACTGGTAGCATCGGCTTCCTGGGACACAAACAAATTGGGCATTATATTGTGTTTTGTGTTCACTAAAATTTATCTGCTGCGCAAATACTGTGTGACAAAAAAAAAAAAAAAAAAGCAACTCCCACCATTTTATTTTCTAGGGCCTCTGCATAAAATTATATATATATATATATATATATATATATATATATATATATATATATATAATATAAATTTGGGGGTTCTAAGTCATTTGCTAGCAAAAAAGAAGCAGATTTTTACATGCATTACAAAAAACGCCTGTATAAACACCCACCACAGCCAGCAATACAACATACTGTAGCTGCTGACTTTTCCTATTGGGGTACTTGCCTGTCCTGGCATCCAGCAGTCTCCTCACCTGAGCCGATTCTTGAAGCGCCTCTAGAGTGCATCTTGGCTAAGAGACCGGTTTCCTACTGCACTTATGCGAATCGCGTTGCCCTTTCCCTGATGGGTTTACTTCCTCTTTCATTCCCTGCAAAGGTAAAGCATAATGGGCTACTATGTATCGCATAGTAGTCCATTATGTGTCACTTACCTGACACAGGAGCCAGCGAAGTCACCGCTGTCCCCTGTAGTCCGGCGCATCCATCTTCTTGGTGGGTCTCGCTGCTCCACCGATGTCATTCGGTGAAGCCGCGATGACGTCACTCCCGCGCATGTGCACGGGAGCCGCCGCTCGCGGCATATCGCCGTTGACAGCGGCTCGTTTAGTGCGCCTGCGTGCCGCTGTCTACGGCTCATGCACCGTAGACAGCGGTACCTGTCTTTCGGCAATTTTCTCCTAAACCGTGTGATACCGTGTGATATTACCTACAGGTAAGCCTTAATCTAGGCTTACCTGTAGGTCAAAGTTGGTTATAAGGGTTTACAACCACTTTAAGCCTTCATTGGCTTCTAAACTGTGAAAGGGTTTGGCTGTAACTGGTCGCAGCGCACTCCTTTTTCCTTGTGTGTGAAATAGACTTCAGAAAACACCAAGGGGTCTGTTTACAAAAATAAAAATTTAAAAAAATTGGCAAAGTCCTCCAGTTCTTTAGGCCATTTTCTCTTCTTGAGTGTTCATATATGAGGGGCAGTAGTAAAATCCTGCTTTCTAGCCACTAGATGGAGCCGAGGAGCTTAGGAAATACTAACTAATATTCTAACAAGAGATACAATGTAACAACTCTAGAGAATGATCGAGGGAATTGGTGAACAATGTGATCGTCGATCACATTTATCATAAATAGACCCCTCCCCCTGTATCCCTTAAGTAACCCTACACCTAATAAAGTGTATAATGCTGAGAACAGCAGAGAATTAAGTTATAACGCCGCCCTAATCTTATAACTTGTACATTGGGTTATGTTCATCCCCCTGCGTAGCATGGACACACATTGTATAAAGATCCCACACTACTTGAATATTCATCAGCAGGTTCTGACAATGTATAATGAGGATGTACTATATACTTTCCCTGTTATAATAAATAGAAATTATATTTTTGGGTAGCACTGTATTAATTCTAACTGTAATTACATTATATAGCTGACATCCACACAACGGTTGATTTATTCTTATCCACAGTCATTAAATCTAGTGCTTTACCCCCAAACTGTCATCTGTGTGTTGTTCTTGCTCAGGTTCCTAGTATGAAACGAAATTATCGTTTTGAAAGTGTTAATTTTGTGCATAGTTCATTCTTCTTTTCTTCTTTTTTTTTTTTTTAACCACTTCAGCCCCAGAAGATTTTACTCCCTTCCTGACCAGAGCACTTTTTGCGATTCGGCACTGCGTCGCTTTAACTGGCAATTGCGTGGCCGTGTGACGTGGTGCCCAAACAAAGTTGACGTCCTTTTTTTTTTTTTTTTTCCCCCCCACAAATGGAGCTTTCTTTTGGTGGTATTTGATCACCTCTGCGTGTTTTATTTTATTATTTTTTTTTTTTTTGCGCTATAAACAAAAAAAGAGCAACAATTTTGGAAAAAGCGCATAATTTTTTACTTTTTGCTATAATAAATATCCCCCAAAAATATATACACAAACACTTTTTTTCCTCAGTTTAAGCGATTGATTGGTTTGCGCAAAAGTTATAGCATTTACAAAATAGAGGATAGTTTTATGGCATTTTTATTCATTTTTTTTTTTTTTTTTTTTTTTTACTAGTAATGGCGGCGATCGGTGATTTATTTTTTTTTTATTTTTTTTTTTATTATCATGACTGTGACATTATTGCGGACACATCAGACAATTTTGGGACCATTGGCATTAATATAGCGATCAATGCTATTGCATTGATTACTGTAAAAATGTCACTGGCAGTGAAGGGGTTAACCACTAGGGGGCATGGATAGGTTATGTGTGTCCTGGGGGAATGTTTCTAACTGGGGGATGGTCTGTGTGTGACGTGGACACTGATCGCTGCTCCCGATGACTGACAGGAAGCAGGCGATCAGTGTCCTGTCATTAGGCAGAACAGGGAGATGCTGTTTACATCGGTATCGCCCAGTTCTTCAGCTCTGTGACACAATTGCGGCGATCGAGTCTGCGGGTCCCACCGTCACGGAGCTCGCGGCAGGCACGTGCGTGCATGGCAGGAAATTACAAGTAGTATACAGGTACGTTACTTTGCCCAGCTGTGCCATTCTGCCGACCGTATATTTGCTGACAGCGGTTGGCAAGTGGTTAAATAAATTGTTTGCCTATTAACCGCTTACAAACTGAAAGTTCCCCCCCCAATTAATGATCAGGCCATTTTTTGTGATACGGCACCGCATCGCATTAACTGACAATTGCGCGGTCGTGTGACGATGTACCCAAACAAAATTGATGTCATTTTTTTCCCCCACAAATAGAGCTTTCTTTTGGTTGTATTTGATCACCTACAGTTTTTATTTTTTGCACTATAAAAAAAGCGTCAATTTAAAAATAAAATAAAAAATTCTTTATCGTACATCATGGGACACAGAGCCTAAGTAATTACTTAATGGGTCATGGGCCACCTTCAGGTGATGGACAGTGGTATACCCACTCAAGGAAGTTCACTCCCCTATATAACCCCTCCTCCTTCCTGACGTACCTCAGTTTTTTCGCCAGTTTCTAAGGTGTTGGAGATGAGTGAAGATGTGTTCTGAGGAGCTCCAAGAGGGAACCACGCTGGATTTAAAAAAACCTCCACAACTGGATCCATGCATGCCACTGCGCCCACAGGATGGTCCCCGGGCCTCACATAGAAGAACGAGGTTTTGCCTGTAACACTTCTCTTTGAGGGCTGGACCCTAGGGACCAAGGACTCTTTTTGGTCTTGCTACATTACCTAAAGTTGTCCTGAGGGGTGCTATACAGGTCCAAAGGAGTGGAACCCCTATTAAAAGGGACCCGGTCTTTGAAGGTTTAAGTGTGCTGCCTGCCGTGATGGGCGAAGTTTGGATCTGTCTGTTTTCAAGAGAAAAGCTTAGGAACTGCAAAGTCCACCTATGCCTTTTCTTCCATATGTAACACTGTAATGCCTTAAAGTCTCCTCTAGAGGGAGTAAGACTACACATACCCTTTCAATCCGTGCTACAACAGCGTGCGTGTCCTAGCAGCTGGAGGGGGTTCTTTAGTCCTCCCCCCCAAGTGGGGAAACTGAGTGGCTGGGGGTACATGTACTGTGAAGGTACAATTACATCCTGTAAGCGGTGGGCAGTGTGACATTCTCAGTATGACGGCACATTTGTAATAAGCTCAAACTGCAAAGTATCCCGCCCCGCCCGCCTGCTTCCCTGACACCCTCCCCCCGAGGGGTGTGGGGCGTTTTTTCTTAGAGAAACATTTACTTGCCTTTTGTTATATACAAAGAAGCTTTTTCTCATAGAGAAGACAGAGATGCCGCATGGCGGTTGCAGCCTCCTCTCCTCCTTCTGGTCTGTGTCTCCAGACCCGAAGCTGCGGCGTTCACGCGCGGGCGGGCTTAGATTCTCTTTGAAAGAGGAGGTGGGCGGGTTGAAGGGGCGTGGCTAAAGCCGTTGGAGCCGTGTGCGGACTCACGGCGCAAGGCAATCAGGCTTACACCTGAGAAGTCTGGGGGGGGGGGAGAGATAAAGGCTGACGCCCTTATCACTAGATGTGTGTACTAGAGCAGCTGAATGTAGAGCTGCCACAGGAGCGCTGGAGCATGCGAGGGGTGTACAAAGGCATTTTCGGTATAGGAGAAAACATTGTTTAGCATCAGTTTAATCTATGCTGCCATTGGTTTTTCTTACTATTGCTTAGCAAATAGAACAGTTCTTGGAGTGTCTCTGCTTTTGTGCTTGGCACTATGGCCTCCAAGGTTACTACTAAGGCACCCAAAGTTCCACCCCCAGGCGCTGGGAACTCCAGTCATGCCTCCACACTGTCCTCTTCTCTGGAGATGCCATATATGTCAAGCCAGGGCGAGTCTTTGGAACAGATTGGTGGTGCAACTGCTTTTCACATTTCAGCCCCTGTATACGTGACTGAAGATGCATTTTCGTCTGCCCTGCAGGGCTTAGAAGGAAGATTAGCAGCTTTAATTACATCCTCCATCTAAGGGGATAGGAAGCGTGCTAGATCCCCCTTCCCCACCTCAAACCCTTTACCAAGGGACCAGTGGGCAGAGGGTGAGGTATTACCCTCAGGCGATCACGTAGAAAAACAAGCCGATTTTTCCTCTGTGGAGGAAACAACAGTTGATAAACCTTATGCAACCTCGCAATCTGAGAGATTGATGGTACAAACTCTTACGGAGATGGTTCGTTACACTTTTCATGCTACCCCTAACAGAGTCAGCTGAAAGTTCGGTCCCTTCCTTGGCTTCTTTAAAACCTTTACGGCTTTTTCATCAGGGGCGATGCTAGGTCTACAAAAGATCTGGGGATAGAGCCATAGCAGCGTAGTAAAGAAAGTCATACACTTGGGTGGGCATATACAGTAATATACATGTATATATATATCCCCAGAGAGCCCCCCACTTACATCAAGGTCCCCAGAGAGCCTCCCCCTTGCAGCAGGGTCCCCAGAGAGCCTCCCCCTTGCAGCAGGGTCCCCAGAGAGCCTCCCCCTTGCAGCAGGGTCCCCAGAGAGCCTCCCCTTTGCAGCAGGGTCCCCACAGAAAGCCTCCCCCTTAAAATCAGGGTCCCCAGAGAGCGGGGCTATAGCCCCAAAAGCCACCCCCTAGCGACGCCACTGCTTTTCATGCATTACTAGAAAAGCTTATTTATACTGAATGGGATCATCTAGATGAGCAATTTTTCTCCCTCCAACGAGTTTCTCATTTCTCTATCCCATGGACAAAAGAAGGAAAGTACCAGCAGTAGACGCTGCGATTTCCAGCATCATGAAAAATTTTACTTGTCCAGTAGACAATGCACAAATGCTTAAAGGATCCAACAGATAAGAAGTTGGAATTTTTGGTAAAATCCTCTTTTTCCTGGCAGGTGCCATTTCTCAGCCTGCAGTCGCTGCAATAGGCATCTGTCAGTCCCTAAAGGACCAGTGGTAACGTCAGAGAAGGCAACTATCCAAAGACAGTGTTCAAGAACCGAAAGAGCCTTGCCCATCAACATCCTAGAGATTCGGGCAGTGCTTCTGGCTCTGAACGCCTGGTCTTCCAGCTTGAGAGGTTGTCCTGTCAGGATCCACTCCGTCGATGCCACAGCTGTGGCCTATCTCAGTCACCAAAGGGGGCACCAAGAGTGTCTCATCGCAGAGAGATGTGAACCATATTCTAACTGGGCAGAAAGAAATATTCCATGCCCATCTGCAGTCTTCATTCCAGGAGTAGAGAATTGGCAGGCAGGCTACTTAAGTCGCCAGCAGATTATTCCCAGGGGAACGGTTTTCTTCACCCCAACATATTTTTGGGCTGTTTGTCAAAGATGGGGGACTCCGGCCGTAGATCTTCTAGCGTCCAGTTTAACATAAAGTTAGTCAACTTTGTGTCAAGGACAAGGGATCCATTTGCATGTAGAACAGATGCGTTGGTGACCCGTGGGATCAGCTCTCACTGATCTATGCATTTCCCTTTATTCAATTGCTGCCTTGACTTCTTTGCAGGATAAACCTGGAAAGAAAACCAGTAATTCTGGTACCACCAGCATGGCCCAGAAGGTCATGGTATGCAGAAATCCTAAAGATGGCAGTGGAGGGTCCGTGTTCCTTCCACTAAGGCCCAACCTGTTCTCACAGGGGCTGATATTCCATCCTACTTTACGAATGCTCAATTTAATGGCCTAGCTATTAAAAACCCACATTCTGAAGAAACGTGGGCTTTCTGGGTCAGTTATCTCTACTTTGATTAATGCAAGGAAACCAGCTTCCAGAACAATATATTATAGAGTCTGGAAGGCTTATGTTTCCTGGTATGAATCCAAGGGTTGGCACCTTCGGAGATATATCATAGGCAGAATTCTTGCCTTTCTACAATTGGGCGTAGAGATGAAGTTGGCCTCAAGGGCCAAGTCCAAGCCTTATCGATTTTATTTCAAAGACCGCTTGCTACGCATTCTTAGTCCGTTTTTTTAATTTATTTTTTATTTTTTTGGCAAGAGGTGATACAGATTAATCCGCCAGTTAAAACACCTTTAAGTGGGACTTGAACTTTTGTCAGTGTTACAAAAACAGCCATTTGAACTGATAAGCATATGCCCTTAGCCTTTCTGACAAGGAAGCTGGTATTTTTGGTTGCTATATCCTCCTCAAGGAGGGTTTTGTAATTGGCTGCTCTTTCTTGTAAATAGCCATATTTCATTATTCATGAGGACAGAGTGGTGTTACGCTCTCGTCCAGGCTTTTTGCCAAAAGTGGTTTCAGGTTTTCACCTGAACCGAGATATTGTCCTGCCATAGTTTTTTTTTTTCCAAAACCACGTTCCAGGGAAGAAAAGTCAGTGCATTGTCTTGCTGTGGTGAGAGCAGTGCGAATCTATTTAGACAACTGCTCAGATTCTTAAGACTGATGTCTTATATATTCTGCCAAAGGGTCCCAAGAAAGGACAGGCAGGATCGAAATCCACTGTCGCTAAGTGGATTCGGCAAGTTCTAATTCAAACTTATAATTTAAGGGGTAAGATTCCCCCTTTTTCAAGTTAAGGCGCACTCTACCAGGGCGGTTAGTGCTTCTTGGGCAGTTTCACCAGGCCTCCATGGCTCAGATCTGTAAGGTCGCAACTTGGTCTTCAGTGCATACATTCACAAAAATGTTATCAGGTGGATGGAAGGAGGATATCGTTTTTGGGCGCAGTGTGCAGTATAAGTCCTCAAGTCTGGCGGTACCCTGCGGGTTGTATCTCCCTCCCCTCAAGTAGCATTGCTATGGAATGTCCCATTGAGTAATTACTTAGGCTCTCTGTCCCATGATGTACGATAAAGAAAATAGGATTTTTATTAGAGCTTACCTGTAAAATCCTTTTCTTGGATTACATCATGAGACACAGAGTTCCCTCCCATCTTTTGGGATTTAAATATATTGCTTTGCTACAAAAACTGATGCGCTCCTGGAAGGAGGAGGGGTTATATAGGGAGTGAACTTTCTGTATTGGGTATACCAGTGTCCATCACCTGAAGGTGGCCCATAACCCAAAAAGTAATTACTTAGGCTCTGTGTCCCATGATGTACTCCAAGAAAAGGATTTTACAGGTAAGCTGTAATAAAAATCCTATTTTTTTTTAACTTTTTGCTATAATATTCAAAAAAACATAAAAAAAGGAAATTTCTTCATCAGTTTAGGCCGATATGTATTCTTCTACATATTTTTGGGGAAAAAAATAATAATAAAATAAGCGTATGTTGATTGGTTTGCGCAAAAGTTATAGCGTCTACAAACTAGGGGTTTTTTTTTTTCCGTGTTCCCGGGGAGGTGTTTCTAACTGTGTGGGGGGTGGATGGGCCTGACTGGAGGAGAGATAGAGATCACTGTTCCTAATCACTAGGAACAGCAGATCTGTCTGTTCACATTAGCAGATCCCCATTCTCGCTCTTTCCCACGAAAGCTGGTGGCCAGGCATGCAGCAGGCTCTTAAAAGGAGCCAACGTACACCTACAGCAATTCACAGGAAAGAGCCGACCTGCCGTAGTATAATGACGGCAGCTGGTCGGCAAGTGGTTAAATGAGATTAACAGCATACACTTTTAGAATATCAGCATTGTAATAACAATACAAATACTGGTTGTACTAGAGAATCCGATATAAGATTGTTTGGAAAACCTCCTTTCATGTTGAGTGCTGCCTGTCTGCTGGCCGTCTTTCCACAATGTTCTGGCTTCCCTGCATGCTTTGCAGCTTCTCCATTTTTAGCCCATGGTACTTTGCTGCCTGCAGACCTTCCTATACTGACTCATGTCGTGAGTGCTGTCGGCCATCTTTACACAACTTCCTGGATTTCTCTGCATGCTTGTAGCTTCTCCTGTAAGGACTACATATCCCATGGTACCAGTGTTCTGCAAGAGCCATCTTGGTTCACCCCCACAGTCGGCCACAGGAAGGATACAGTGAGAAGGCAGCAAGCGGACATCTTTTTACACCCACCGGAGTCTTGCATTTCACACTTATTTTTTAAAATTCAACATCAAAACAGTCAGATGGATTATTAAATAATGTATTACCCAATATAAACTCAGTTTACTAGTTAAAATAAGTGTGAAATGCAAGACTCCAGTCGGTGTAAAAAGATGTCGGCTTGCCGTCTTCTGACTATGCTTACTGTGGGCGACTGCGGGTTGTACCAAAATGGCCGTGACGGAATGTCACTTCAGTTATAAAAGTCGACCGCTTGCCTAATCTCACAGAACGCCTGCAAGCAGTGATTCCTGTACTGACTCCGCCTCCTGAAACTCCTCTCAGCACCGCTGAAGCTCAGAAGGTGGGGCTCTGAAATGTGACACCACAATTGTACCTACCTACAAGACATAGTGACTATGTGTGCACAGCCTATTGCATTAGCGTGTGCACCCTAACGCTCAAACATACGTGTGTGAAATCTGATAAAATAAAGTAGCTGATATCCGGGTTGGTTTGATTATCAAAAAGCTAGTACTAAATGCAGAAGACTAATTTTGTTCCTGAAGGACCATCCAGGTCCATCTGTCACTGAAACACTTTTATGGCCTGCACACAAATTGGGAGAAGTCCTTCATTTTGCCCATAGACCCTGAGGCATGTAGTGTGGCAAACTCAACTCTCCTCCTAACCTGTACGTTCTACCTTAGCTATTTAGGCAAAGCTAGTGCCACCAAGGTCCAGGGGGGGAGGGGGTGTCAGAAATTACGTAGATTGCCAGCAACCTTACCAGGAAGTGGGAGCAGGTACCTGGCTTTGACAGGTATCCGCTCCCCCACCCCGAAAGGTACCAAATGTGGCAGCAGAGGGGGGGGAGTAAACAAGCAGAGCTTCCGCTTTGCTCTTTATGTTACATTGTAGACCCTGGGCACAGGGAGGCTTTACATGTCCGGACCTTCACCCCTATTTTCTGGCTATCCACATTCACAGATGCCCATGACTGGGCAGTTGCGGATGATACTAAGTCCTTGGTAGTCTTGGAGGCTGCTCATTTGAAACATTACGTAGTAGTCTTACCCCCCCATGAAAATGGCAGTGGTAATTACTAAGGCAGTGAAACTGATCAAATCACTTTTTGCTAAATAATGGAGAGCCTGAAAACATGACCGGTTGGGGCGCCTTGAGGACTGGAGTTGAGAAACGCTGCTCTACTCAAACCACTTTCCTTAATTCACAAGGCACTTCTGCCCTCGTTTCATGTGGATTTGACCCCCCCCCCCGATGCTCAGATGGCAGGCAGAGTTAGCGGAACTCAATGGAGAAGATTTAGCCCCTGTACACACGGTCGGACATTCTGCCAACCAAATCCGTCGGATTTTGCCCGTCGGATCTTATCCAAAACTGTTGCATACACACGGTCGGACTAAGTTGTCGAAAAATCCGATCATTCAGAACGTGATGACGTAATTTCGTTACGATGGGACTACATTCAGGCTAGTAGCCAATAGCTTTGATGTAGGAATTTGATCTGAGCATGCGTGGCACTTGGTCCGATCAAAATTCTCTACACATGATCGGAGTATGTCCGATCAAACCAGTTGGTCGGAAAATATTTCCAACATGTTGGAAAACTGGGTCCGACGGAGATTCGGATGGAATCAGTCCGATGCAGACCACACACAGTCGGATTATCCGACGACACGGTCCGATAAGACGCATTCCGACGGATTCTCCGACCGTGTGTACAAGGCTTTAAACGATATTTGGGACTAAACCCTTTTACAATTGGTCGCCACAAGAGATCAAGTAATACAATTTAAAATACTTGACATGGTTTATTTAATGCCTCACAGAATATACCAGGGATATGCAATTAGTGGACCTCCAGCTATTGCAAAACATCATGGGTGTCATCCTTGTGGCTGTCAGAGTCTTGCTACCCTCTTTTTAGAGGGTTCCAGCTCCCACTTCCTCCCAGTGCACCTCTCCCCCCCGGCAATCATCTGGCATACATCCCAGATGACTGCCCGGCCAGTCACGCCACGCGGCTCGCATCATGCGCAGTGGGTGCCCGGCTGTGAAGCCACAGTTACAATGCTGGCGCCGTAAAGAGGAGGGGGAGACGAGCGGCAGCGGATTCGTTCCTCCACCTCGCTGGACCGGCAAGTGTCCGATTAATAAAAGTTTGTAGCTGCTGACATTTTTATTTTTTTTATAAGCGGAACTCTGCTTTAACTATTAAATTATAGGTATTGGAATGTCCTTTAAAATTTGGCTGTTAGTGAAGGTAACGAATACGAATTTATCTGAAGTTACAAATTATCCAAAATAACGAATGCCGCATCTAAAGAAAGGAACGTAACAAATTAATAATAAAAATGTTTTATTATTAATTAGTTCCATTCCATTTGTTTAGATGCAGCATTCAATTTTTCGGAATTGTATTTGTTTCATTTACTAAGAAAATTCCAATACCTAAAATTTAATAGTTAGAAATTATCTGGATTTTTTTCTTATTTTCGGATTTAACGAAGGACCCGAAAACTCCCACCCAAAAAAAAATAAAAAAATGAAACAAAAACGAAAAAATGTTTCATCAGTACACATGTCTACCCCCTACTCCAAATCCCCCTCCTAGCGCAACCACCCCTCAATCATCCCCCCCTCTGGAAAAATAAAAATCAATCTCCTCATGGTGGCCACCTACCTCACATGATACCACACTGCCCAAGGCAGCCGCCCGCTCCTGCCCACCCCTTGTCCCGGTCCAAAATGTTCCTGTAGTCTGTACCAACAAGTCATCACAGAGACTGCTGTACAGGTCAGTGCCAAAAAAAAAACACAAAAATAGATAAATAAAACCCACAAAAAAGAGTGGCAGTTGCTTTAGGTCCCGTTTCACATGGACAATGCTGCAGAGTTGCAAACCATGGTGGATCACTTTGTCAAAAGCTTCTGACTTATGGTTTGCAGGCGATCAGGAGGTGAAGCACTGCCTACCACTTATCTGAAAGCCTTCTGCACTGTGTCCTATTAGATGCAGCCCTATTAAAGTGGAGGGCCACCCTGAAAAAAAAAAAAATATATAAAAAAAATTACAAAAAAAAAAAAATCTAAAAAAAAAAAAAATGAAAATTTTTTTTTTTTTTTTTTTACTTACCAGAAGTGCCTGTTGCTAGGCACATCATTCTAATCTTCCTCTTCCTCCTCCGCGGAGATCTTCTGTCTTCTCTCCTCCGTGCGGCGTCTTCTGGGTAATGGGTCGCGCTGTGTTCTGGGAACTGTGTGTTCCAGAACACAGAGCGTCCCATTCACAAAGCGATGCGTGACTCGCGCATGCGCAGTAGGAAACGGGCAGTGAAGCTGTAAGACTCCACTGCCTGTTTCCTTTACAAGGAATGGCGGCGCCGGGACCTGAGAGCCGAGGGACGGGTCGGCCTCGGGCGGCCGACATCGCGGGCGCCCTGGACAGGTAAGTGGGCTGATTAAGTCAGCAGCTGCAGTGTTTGCAGCTGCTGACTTTTTTTTTCATTTTATAAACGGCCCTCCGCTTTAATTTCCATTGGGTGTGTCCGGAGGACAGATTGGGGGTTATTTACTAAAATCAAATCCACTTTGCGCTACAAGTGGAAGTGCAGTTGCTGTAGATCTGAGGGGAACTTGCAAGGAAAATAATAATAATAAAAAAATAAAAAAAAAAAAAGCATTTTAGCTTGCACATGATTGGCTGATAAAATCAGTAGAGCTTCCCCTCACATCCACAGCGACTGTACTTATAGTGCAAAGTGGATTTGACTTTAGTAAATCACCCCCATTGTCTACCTAACATTACACATCCTACTTTTTTTTTTTTTGCCATACCACAAAGCCTCACGGACGCACACCAAGACGTGCGAGACCATCTGTTGGGTTTTGACCACCTCTTTGTTTTCTTCAGAAGAAACAGATTTTAAAGTTAAATTCCAGGAATTCAGCTCCTTTGCACAAAGTGAAGACACACTTTGAGTCAAGTCTAAGGAGGTTCATGACATCTCCTGAACTTAACTCTATTTATTTATATCGGACAGGTTTATTGCGCTGCTGAGAAATACACTGGAGGCAGGGCTGAGAGAGGCACACAGGGCAGTTATGCCCACCCCTCGCCTCTGCTGCCCATTCAGAGAAGCCTTTGTAATTTGCAAATGTGTTCACATAAAACAAAGGTTTCTGTGAAGGGGCAGGAGGGGGGAGGGATGGGCATAGCAGCTGTCAATATCACCGTCCTAAATCGGTGCGGCGCCGCACAGATTTCAAAAAGTAGTTTCTGTACTACTTTTTGCAATTTCGAGCTGTGAAAAAAATGCACTTTTTTTAATAAAAAAATAAATAAAATAATACAATTGTAAAAAAAGTTAGCCCAATTTTTTTTTTATATTGTGAAAGATAACATTACGCCAAGTACATTGGTACCCAACATGTCAGGCTTCAAAAGTTGTGCCCACTCGTGGAATGACGACAAACTTTTACCCTTGATAATCTCCATAGGCGACATTTAAAAAAAATTCTACAGGTTGCATGTTTTGAGTTACAGAGGAGGTCTAGGGATAGAATTATTGCTCTCGCTCTACCGATCATGGCGATACCTCACATTTGTGGTTTGAACACCATGCTACTCACATGTGCAAGCTCGTCAGGATTTCAAAAAAAAAAAAATATATATGTTTTCTTATTTTACAAAAAAAAAAAAATGTATAATAATATATGCACCGACACTGTATAATTGACATTGGCAGGGAAGGGGGTTAACATCGGGGCAATCAAAGGGTTAAGCGTGTTCCCTGGGAGTGTTTTCCAACTGTGTGGGGGATGGACTGCCAGGAAGAACACATAGATTGGTCCTGCTTACAAAAGGAACAGAATATCTCTGTGTACTTCCCTGTCAGAACAGGGATCTGCCTTTTTTTTTTTTTTTTTAATTGACAGATCCTGTTTTGCCTCTGTGAGGCAATTTCGGGTGGCCGGAGAACACCGAGTCCGCCAGACCCGCTGATCGACTCCCCCTCCATGCAGCGGGAACATGCGGCCCACAGTATCTACTGCACGAAATGACGTACAGACACGTTGTTTCGTGCAATAGAGCCGCCCTGCCGCAGTATCTATGCGGTTGGCAGTAGTTAAAGTGTTGCTAAACCCACAACAGTAAAATCAGTCTGCATATGCAGCATAGCATGCTTGTTATACTCACTATGGAACATAAGTATTTAATCCTCTGCATTGTGTAAAAGGCTGTTTGATCCTGTATGCACAGATCCTCCCCCTCCCTACAAATGTCTATCTGGGGAAAGCCAGCTTACACAGGCAGGGTAGCCGAACTGCACATGCTCAGTTGTGTCTTTTACGCTGGAGAGAATATTTACTTGTTGTCAGAGCTAGCCAGGTCACATGATATTGACACCACACATGTGGGCCTGTATACAGGCTGCAGTGGAAATCTCCTTCTACCTGAACTCTCAGCACTGGAGAAACTGCAGTTTATCACTGACTGTGGTATACAGATCAGCCAAAAAAAAAGGTATATAGTGGCAATATTTTAATGTAAAAAGATGTATAAGCTGTTGAACTATTTTCATATTACTGGGTTTAGTAACACTTTAAGCTCCTAGCAAGCTTCAGAACTCATTGAAGCTTGTTGAAAGCCTGCTTAAAGTGGCAAGCAGCACTCCCATTAGGATCTGTGGTCAACATTTACAAACTGAACAGTACTTTTGAATGCTTGCAGAAAGCACGGCAAATGCTTTACCAAAGCTCGCTGTTCACACTGCTCT